>NC_079390.1:5854103-6154103 GCF_029220125.1 Pseudoliparis swirei
AGGAAAATTCACAATTTGTGATATTGGGCTGTATAAAAACAACTGAATAGAATTGGCCTGAGCCCATCACACAGCATAGGAGGAAGTTGTGTGATCGGTGTCCACCGAGTCTTTGTTTTTTCGTTCCCAAACTCCTGGCTTGTTCTCAGCTCGTCTCCTTGTGCTGAATCCTGGAGGGGATTTTGTTGTTGTTCTCGTGATGAAATAGTTTAGAAAGCCTGCCTTTGTTGGCGTGAGAGACAACACGCCTCTCTAGGTTACAGTAAACAGTGCACTTTGTGGTTTTGAATGATAGAGGTTACAAAAAGGGTCGAGGGCAGTCGGTCCACAACTCCCAGACGCTATTCAGACATTCCTCATTTACAAGCAGGTTCCATTGTGGATTTACTCTATATAATGTATGATGCATTTTCAAATTAATTCAGTTTATTTTATACAGCCCAATATCACAAATTACGAATTTGCCTCAGAGGGCTTTAGAATCTGCACACATACAACATCCCTGACCTTTGACCTCACATCAGATCAGCATTGTCATGCTGTAAACAACACATTGATGCAATACACACTACCGTTCAAAAGTTTGGGGTCACCCAGACAATTTTGTGTCTTCCATGAAAACTCACTTATTTATCAAATGAATTGAAAATTTCATAGAGAATATAGTCAAGACATTGACAAGGTTAGAAATAATGATTAATATTTGAAGTATTAATTTTGTTCTTCAAACTTCAAGCTCAAAGGAAGGCCAGTTGTATAGCTTATATCACCAGCATAACTGTTTTCAGCTGTGCTAGCATAATTGCACGGGTTTTCTAATCAGACATTAGTCTTCTAAGGCGATTAGCAAACACAATGTACCATTAGAACACTGGAGTGATAGTTGATGGAAATGGGCCTCTATACACCTATGGAGATATTTCATTAGAAACCAGACGTTTCCACCTAGAATAGTCATTTATCACATTAAAAATGTAAAGTGTGTATTTTTGATTAATCTTATCTTTATTGAAAAAACAGTGCTTTTCTTTGAAAAATAAAGACTTTTCTAAGTGACCCCAAACTTTTGAACGGTAGTGTACATATATTTGATTACATCTTTTCCGATAAAAGCTTCTTGGATGTGCTTTGACGTTATAAATGGTTGTGCCACAGGAAAAGGAAGTTGTTTTTTTCTGTGCAAAGTTTCAAACATTGAAAGTTATTTCACTCCTATTTGATCGTCTCCTCCATTCCTCTTAAGGTTTACACCTGTACTATGTGGGCGGCGAGGTGTACGCAGAGTGTCTGAGCGACAGCAGTATCTTCGTCCAGAGCCGCAACTGTAATTTCCAGCACGGCTTCCACACCACCACCGTGTGTAAGATCCCCAGCGGCTGCAGCCTCAAGATCTTCAACAACCAGCTGTTCGCCCAGCTCCTCTCCCAGTCGGTGAACCACGGCTTTGAGGTCGTCTACGAGCTCACCAAGATGTGCACCATTCGCATGAGCTTCGTTAAGGTACGGGAGCTTTCTTTGAAACGAAACATTTGGGGCGGGTCGACACGTAGCCAGAGAGAAAATGCACGTACACTACCGTTCAAAAGTTTGGGGTCACTTAGAAATGTCTTTATTTTTCAAAGAAAAGCACTGTTTTTTCAATAAAGATAACATTAATCAAAAATGCACACTATACATTGTTAATGTGGTAAATGACTATTCTAGGTGGAAACGTCTGGTTTCTAATGAAATATCTCCATCGGTGTATAGAGGCCCATTTCCATCAACTATCACTCCAGTGTTCTAATGGTACATTGTGTTTGCTAATCGCCTTAGAAGACTAATGTCTGATTAGAAAACCCTTGTGCAATTATGCTAGCACAGCTGAAAACAGTTATGCTGGTGATATAAGCCATACAACTGGCCTTCCTTTGAGCTTGAAGTTTGAAGAACAAAATTAATACTTCAAATATTAATCATTATTTCTAACCTTGTCAATGTCTTGACTATATTTTCTATTCAATTTTCAATTCATTTGATAAATAAAAGTGAGTTTTCATGGAAGACACGAAATTGTCTGGATGACCCCAAACTTTTGAACGGTAGTGTAACTTAATATGCTGTCATTTTGTACTGCATGTGCGTGTTGAGCCTGTCAACACCTCCTGTACACAAGGAGTTTGCGTGCCACCCATTCATTTGAATAGTTAAGTGAACTGCTGTGTGTTGTCATCAGGGCTGGGGTGCTGAATACCACCGTCAAGATGTGACCAGCACCCCCTGCTGGATCGAGGTACATCTGCACGGGCCCCTGCAGTGGCTGGACAAGGTCCTCACACAGATGGGGTCCCCCCACAACCCGATTTCTTCAGTGTCATAACAAAAGACACACGTCGGTGCTCCTCGAAGGTCGTCGTAGGGTCTGTGTGTTCTATGTCCGGGTGTTCTGACCTCTGGGCCTTCTCAAAGAAAAAAAACGCTGTTACGGCTCTGTCGCATCATGCCACGTAAACTGAAGCACATGAGTGATGGAATTTAATTTACAGCTCATATCGTTAAATGTCCCTGTGATAAGGTATTTATCATCTCTCTCGCTCTCTCGTCATCGGGACATTAACTGCACTCAAAGACAAACAAACTGGATACATTTGAAGGTACTCCAATACTAGTGTTATTACGTGTTGTAAATGGTATTACGGTTATATGTATTCTATTTCCATGTTTGACTGCGTTTGCTTTTTACTTGTTCCATTAAAGTTGTTTTAAGAAGAAATAATTTCTCAATATTAACTTAATAAGAACTTTACTCTCGTACGCACAGCAGCATATACACTTCAACTTAAAAACACAAGAATCACGTACAGTTAGGGACAGTTCAACAACATAGCGAGCATCATCAATATGAATCCCATCAAACTCAATGCGTGTTCCTTTTTTTTATACCGTTAATGTGGTTAACGACAAGTCGTGAAAGTCTGAGCTACAACAGGGCTCCATGCAACGCACACACACACACACACACACACACACACCTCAAGTTGAGCTCACAGGAAGCTTCAGTTAAATTGAGGCTTCGACATCTGAATCACTTTGACAAGACAATCGCAAATCCAATACCTGCGGTATTATTATTATTTTCACATCGAGACAGGGGACTAACTCAAAGAATGGGAAATAAAATAAAAAGTCGATTCACAAGTAAAAGTGAAGAGCAATAGCACCAGACATGCTCAGAAACTCATGCCTTTAGGGGGATTTGGATTAGTTCACCTAGTTCTGTCCACTAGTCTCAACACACCTTTAAAACCATATAACCAGTTTATAAAACCAATATGATTACCATGTTATTTGTTTCTTCTTCTGCGTCCTGCTGGGGGGAAGTTGACAGTGCACGGTTACCATCCAGTTACGCATGACGTGCCAGTGTCTCTTCAGTGCTCTCTGTCCAAAATACAAAGTAAAACACCGACGGGCCGACGTCAACAGCCCGGGAACTGCTGCTGCTGTGATTGGCTGCGGCTCTGTGTGGCGAGGAGCTGCTGCTGCTGCTGCAGGAAGCTGATCACCTCGGGACTTCTCAGCAGTGACTGAGGGAAACAACGACAACAACAACAAATAATACATTTCATTAGATACAAAGACTACTTGTCTTCATCTGCCTTCGTAGGGAAGAGAGCGCCTTGTGCCAAAATGTAGGATGTCTCCCAGTCTTGGTGGAAGAGCACAACAAACACAGTAGCTTTCGATACTAAGCACACAAAAAAGACACTTTAGGCACGTTAAGTCTATTTAAAAATGTGCCGATTGGGCAAGAAGTGGTAGGCGCATTCTATGTGACATGAGAACATTTACTTAGGCCGCTCAGACTCATCAATTTTACATTGAAAATGTAACTGCTGAATTAAATCTTAGTAGATACTAAGCGAGTCATTTGGATAATGTGGCCTTGCTGAACATTTATTTAAGGATCCAATGCAACAAGCAATAACAGATATACAGCTAAGGAAGAGGGCAGGCAAACAGATGGATGACATATTTTTTTTTAAAGGGAAAAAACCTGAATAAATGAGAGGATAAGATAAAGAATGCAGATGCTGTCTTAACCCTCCTGTTACCTTTACATTTACTGACATATTTTACCCTCGGGGTCAATTTGACCCCAGCAATTAAAACCTCCAGAAAATTATTAGAATTAATATTGTTTCCCAAGTTTAAGTGTGAGGTACTTTATGTTTGTTTGTTGACTACCTAAATAGCCCTTTAAATATATAAAAAAGTTGATATTTACCTTCGCATTGAAAATGCCGGAAGGTTATGTTTTGATCGCCGTGTATTTATTTATATGCGTGTTATTCGCAAAACTCAAAAAGTATTGAACCGAATCGCATGAAATTTGGTGGGATGATTGTTTATTATCCGGGTACCAGTTGATTAGATTTTGGGATCGATCGGGTCAAAGGTCAAGGTCAAAGGTCATGAACAGGTCAAAATGTTCTTGAATCGCATGAAATTTGGTGGGATGATTGGTTATTATCCGGGGACCATTTGATTATATTTTGGGATCAATCGGGTCAAAGGTCAAGGTCATGGAAAAGTCAAACTCTTTTTTTACCATAGCACGGTACATTTTTGTCCAATTGGCATGCAACTAATGCCAAAATGTTCAGAATTCAATGCCCAATGTTGTGATATGCGAAGGTATGCGCTCTACCGAGTGCCCATTCTAGTTCTTATATGTTTGACACAGTGAAAAACAGCCTGGGGTCAAATTGACCCCAAGGAACACCGACGTTAAACATTGAATGGGGTCAAATTGACCCGAAAGGTAACAGGAGGGTTTAAAGGAGATGGGAATTCTCCAGGCTTCGATTGAGACCGCATATCCCCTTGACGGGAAGGGGCCACTGAATAGTTAAGAGTATAAAATAACACAAATCATATCCTAAGCCTCACGGCACAATCCGATAAGCTGTCCGGTTGTGACTTACCAGTCTTTTCTGGTTGAGGACCTGCTCTATCAGGGAGGGTCTGGCTGGCCGGTCACCCACGGCACCCAGACGCTGTTTGTTCACAGACACCGGCCTCTCCTCCGAGTTTTCCTGATGGACACAAATCAAAATAGACAAAAAACACACACACACGATTAACTGGGAGACTTTTGTTTGTATTGTCATTCAGTAGAAGTCTGGCAGAAGATAGATGATGTCACCCTGCTGCACAGCACAAGATGAGTCCACACCTCTCAGAATACTATCTCTACATGTAGATATGCTTTATAACAAGTCTACTTCGTACGGCTCGTTTGGACACATCTCCATCACACCGTGAAGGCGAGTCGAAATGAATCTTACGTCGAGCTTTCCAGTGGACATGGCCTGGTCGCTCTTCTTCTTCTTGTACTTGTCCTTGTACATCTTGTTGCGGTGCTTCTTGCACATCCAGGGCTTCCTCTGCTTCGCCACCTGCGTCGTGGTCTCCGTGCAGCCGTCGTAGGTGCACTGTTTGGGCGCGCTGTCGCCCTCCGAGGTGTCCTCGTCGTTGAGCTCCTCCGGGCTGGCGGCGCTGTCTCTGGGGTCCGACGTGTCCAGCACGTCGCTCTCCTCGTCGGGGTCGTCCATGTCGTAGGAGGAGGAGGCGTTGTTGTCCGGCTCGTGCGGCGTGATCACATTCCTGCTGTCGACCACGCCGCTCTTACTCACGTAGTACCGCTGGCCGTCTTTGGTGAGCAACAGAGTCGAGTCCCTGTCTTTGTTGGCCGATGCGCAATTGTCATCTTCACTCATGGTCGCGGCGAACGACTGCAGAGCAGCAGCAGCAGCGAGCAGCTCGGCGGCAGCAGCTAGCTCGCTGTCAGCAGTCAGCTGGCGGTGAAGCTACGGAACACAGCCGCTCACCCGGTGTCCTATATTATCCGATTTGAGAAGGCAGTGCGTCATAAATACATACTTTTGGGAATAAAACCGTAGGTTCTGGCTTCAGGTCGCCTACCGTTCAACTTCCACAGGCTTTAAATGTCACTGATCTCGTTGCATTTCCATAACACAAATATTCTTCTTCGCTGTTTCTTTGCCTCCAGTTGGAAAGAGCGACACCTAGTGGCCACACGCAATGCATGACACGCATGCGCCTTGATGCCCTTTTCTTTCGGGTGGTAATAAAAAAAAAATTCGTGCAGCATTAAATAGATTCACTTTATTTACTTAAATAATAAGTGCAGGACAGGGTTGCTGCCTCCTGCATACTATTCTAGGACAATATACATAGAAACATGAGGTTATCATTTTGGAGAGGAATTCACAAATATGACGATATGACTTTATAAGTACATACAACAGTATTACTTTTTTAAAACTCCGTATTCCTTATTTCCACATACTATATTACTATTACTATACAGATTGTGATTTCTTAAGACAATGTTTTTCACGATGACTTTACATGTGCTTTATAACTATACCACAGTTTGTATGACATTTGTATGACCTACTGAACGATTACTTTTTTATGACATTTGTATGACATAGCCTTCTATAATATGAGTTTTTTATGCCATACTAATATTACATTTTTGAAAAAAGAAAAGTGCACACACAACAACAAAAAGTTTGTACAACTGAGTTAGACACAACATATCTAACTTCAGCTCATCGTACCATTATTGATGACATCAAGTGATTTCTGAGTCCCTTACAAGGTGCCGTCATGCAACCAGCCATTTTTTTAATTATCTAGCCATTCAAGTGAAAGTATTGAAATGGACCAGCAGATTATTACATAAATAATAGATCCTTTTCATGTTTAGGGTCCACACAAAATGATTTTGAGGGCCGCCATTGGCCCGCGAGCTGCACATTGTGAAACTCTGTTCTCCAGGATCATTACACTGCCAGCAGCCAACCCTGAAAGGAAGACAATAAAGTAAATGAGCATGATTAAAAAAGATAGCTGGAAGTTTAAAAAGGTGGATTGTTTCTTGCTTTACAGTTAGCAAAGTGGCACAGAAAGTACTCCTGCAATGTCTCCAGTCGGTACACTGTCGTGTTCCTGCAGGTAAGAATAGAAATAATGTGTCACAGTCAGAGGATCCAGCTGGCAAGATCCGAGGGAAAGCATCGAGGGAGCTGTCTCATTTGCTCTGCAACAGACAGAAAACTGTGAAGCACACGATAAAAAGTTCCTCGTATTCTTTCTATTGCTTTATTGAACTTGCGGGAGCTCATCAGGAAGCGAAATATACTTCAGGGGACACCTATTTGTGCTTGTTGTTTATTGGAGGTTTAAATTACACGTTTAACCACGATACAATAGTATTGATTAGGGCAACGACCAGATATTTGCAGTCTGCACCGATTTCATTCAGGGGCCAGCGATCAATATGAGACAATATCATAAACCCATTATATTGTATTACATTACTTGGCTCTGTAGGACGGAGGTGTATTTGGACTGACATTGGTGCAACAGAAAAATAATCATCAGTGTTTTATTTTTTGCACTGATGATATTCGACCGTTGATTATTGAAAGATATATCGATCCAGATCGATAAGATTGTCACACTTATATTGTTTTCAAATTATTTACATTTATCTTGAATATCATCGGTTCTGCTTTAGAGTCTTTCCTTACTGTACATCTGATAAGAGTTGTTATGCAACTGTGGAGAAGCCAAGATAAGTTCTATTGAATAAATAGGTCTTAAAAAGTCGCCTCCGTCATTCCCACTCGATGCTGAGCACGTCAAGTAGGACTTCAGTAAATGCTTGATCCATCATCTCTGGCCTTGTGGGATTCACAACTGTGCACATCGAGCACCCCTCTAGTCAAGTGCAGATAACTATTAACAATAGCAAATCAACAACCTGAGTGGGAGAATGTGTTTTCATTTACCATTAATTAAATCTGCATGCAGCAGAGTCAGAGATTTGGAGATAATGTGTGGTTTGTTTTTAAAGTTTTTTAAATCGTACACCAACGAAACACATTAAACCAAAGTAAAGACACAGAGAACTTTTTTTTAAAACCAATTTTAATTATTACTATTATTAATACACAATTGTTGAACAGAGGTACAGGTATTGGTATTGCAACAGGTTGTAATACTGTAGTGCAGCTGTGAGAGCGCTTTAGTGAGACCACGTGTGTGAGTGGATTTCAACAGCTCGACAAATTCCTACTCATCTTGTCCATATGGTGTCACATTACTGTATATGTGTTATGATTAAGAATAAATACAGCCAAGTGTGACCATTGCAGATCATCCCTAAAAATCGAAAAAGGAAATCGCTATTCTTCCTCCTCGGGCTTGTCCGTTATCTCACATCAATTACTGGAAATCCCTTTTTTCCCGTCTGCTGTTGCAAAGGAAGTGACATCATTCCCATGTGGCTGACAAGAAGATGTGTCTGTGTACATCCAAGTGTGGTCAGGTCGAAATGCTCTTTTTCCAACTCGTGTATATTGTTTCATTTCGACCTGATGATCTCTGTTCTCTGTTATTTTTTCTTTGACTGACTGATAGACATGTATATGAATATTTTTTGTTTGTTTCCCCCCTATTTTTCATAGACTTGTTACTAGTAAATAAATATACTGTATTGTGATCTATCAAAATAAATGAAATTATGTTATTTACATAACATATAAACAATACTTCATCACAGAACCATTTTGTATTTAAGAATCGGCTACTGTATGTCTGTCATTCTTTCATCTGAATAAATGAAGTCATGAATGAGGTTGTACAGAGCAGAAATCAGGAGTGCTGCTGGTTCTCTCTCTCTGTGTGACTGCAGCTAGACTGCAGTACTTTGTGCAAATAGGCAGCGTTCATAAACTGCTAATTGTGTTCATTTACCCCCTAAAACATTTCTCCAAACACATACAAATGGGACACGGCTGCAACAATGATATCTTTCTTAACCCGCTGGAATATGCGGATGAAATATGAATTTGCGTATGAAACGTAAGTAAAGCAGGCTTTGTATGTATGCATGAGCATTACAAAATATCAAGATTAACATGATATCAATTCATAACGATCGTGAAACTGTGCCTATGAAGACAAAACATTGAGTTTGCTACACAAGGACCCAAATGCTGCTGAGTTTTGTGTATGTCATGGATGATGTGGTGGATAAATTGACGCAATTACAAGGAGAGATCAAATGCACCATTATAATAATAGTAATAATAATAATAATAATAATAATAATAATAGCAGTCTTTGTAAAATGTAAACGGTAAAACTGCAATCCAACATTACGGAAAGGAAATGCCAATACCGTGTGGTGCACAGAATTATAGCACAAATCCTGCCTTTGACCATTATTTCATACTTTTGTATGATAAACATCATTTCTCTACACATTGTCGCTCTCAATTCCACCCATTAGCCAACTTCAGCATCCCTGAGCTCTACTTCTACACACCTTCTCCTTATTTTCGTTCCTCAAAGCTCTTAGGACAATCCAACAAAGACGTATTCTTTATGAAAAAAGGAAATACATATTAAAAAAATGCAGTGACTAAGTGAATAAATAAGGTTCAATAAAACATGAACATTGGTCCATATTCTCATATTGCCTTGTAAAGCTGCTCCATCGTAAAGAAGTTTCCATGTCGAGCCCTGATCATCACAGAAGGGTCAACGATACCCTTTCTCGCTCCTTGAGCTCTGCACCATGTGCTCAGATGAGAGAACGTCGAAAACAAAGAAATAAAAAAAGTATTTTGCCTCATTCCTCCGTTTCTTGTTGCCTCTTGCTCTCAACCTCTCAACCCACTTGTTCTTCTCTCCATCCTTTGATCGATCACTCCTCCAAGGCTGGAAAGATATAAAGATATATCCCCTGTTCACCCCCATCCTTGGAAAATAATAGGCTGACGCCTCCTCTTCCTCCTCCTTCTCCTCCTCCTCCATATAGAGGGAGGAGCTGGATGAGGATTTCCCCCCTCCCTCCTTGCTTCTTCTTCCTCCTCCTCCTCGTCCCCTCCGCCTCCTCTCTAGAAGGGCGAGTTAGGGGAGTTTAGGATGCTGGCTGAGCTGATGGAGATGTCATCAGAGTCAGATGGGAGGTTGAGGTTCAGGGAAGGGTCAGAGCAAGTGTCAGGGGTCAAAGAGGGAGGGGCCATGGGCAGGCCAGGTAAGGCAACTGGGAGGCTCTGCCCGTAGTGTTTGTTGTTGTTGATGTTGTTACCGTCGTCACTGTTAGCATCATCTGCAAAGGCAGCGGCTTCACATTCGGGTGGCGTCCTCGTCTGAGAACCTGCCCCTCCTTATCAAGAGGGGTGGCCTGAATGAGGGAGGAACAGGGACACGTTATTATGATGATATCCTCCGATGCACAGTAATCCAGTATGGAGGGGCAGGAGAGGATTACACATGCTCTTTAAGTTATTCATTGATAATGCATTGGACAGTGAGCAGACGGACAAACAGAAGCACACATGGTGAATTAACAATCTATGAGGAAGGTTTGAGGAACTAAATAAAACAAAATACATTGTCTTAAAAACCTAAGTCAAAAGCTTTTATTCAATATTCCAGTTTTTAAATGATTAAGACTCCTAGGCTAAATTAATAGATCAAATTGTTGTGCTTATTTAAGCATTCATTTGTTATTAATTCATGTTATTCTAGATACTAGAACCATGCACTTCTAGGTCCTCCATCAACCGATGATGGATAGAGTCACACCCCAGGAGTTGGGTAGTGGAAGCTTAATAGCAAGCTCAAGTATTAGAAGCAGCCAGGTAGAGAGCATGACATCACTCAAAACAATCACGAACAATGGCAGTGAACAAGCAAGAGAAACAGGGTTATTTTGAAAAGATGCATTCTCAAAGAAAGACAATGACTTTGTACACAAACAGAAACTCAGGAGACACATTCACAACTTCCACTTCCTTATTTACACATATTTGTTATTTGGCATACAAAGACACAACGTAGAGGACAAGACCGGGGCAATGAGGATGCATGCGCTGCATGAAATATGTGTTTACAACCATCGGGGCGAATGAGAAGAAGCAAAAAGCCAAAGCACGAAAGAGGTCGAGGCAGCAATTTCAGAGACACTATTTTGCTTTGTTTTGATATCTCGATGAGTTTGTTTACTGTGAAACCTGACGTACCTTATCCAGTACATGGCCGGGTGCTGATAGAAATCCAACGACCCAGATCTCTGCATAGAAAAGCTGTCGTCCAACTGAATACAAAGAGAAACCAGCACAATCTATCTAAACACCAGTTGACTTGGAAAAAAGACACACACTTCACACAGAAAGTTGTATATCTGTCTTTGGAGGCAGAACAAACTTACTTTAAAAATAAGTTTCATCACAAGTAAAAACTCCAGATCTCTGTATAAACCTATTCAACAACTAGAACGGGCACTCGGTAGAGCGCATACCTTCGCATATCACAAGATTGGGCATTGAATTATGAACATTTTGGCATTAGTTGCATGCCAATTGGATACAAATTGACCGCGCTATGGTAAAAAGAAGATGTTGACCTTGTCATGACCTTGACCTTTAACCCGATCGATCCCAAAATCTAATCAAATGGTCCCCGGATAATAACCAATCATCCCACCAAATTTCATGCTATTCGGTTCAATACTTTTTTAGTTATGCGAGTAACACGCATACAAATAAATAAATAAATAAATAAATACACGGCGATCAAATCATAACCTTCCGCATTTTCAATGCGAAGGTAATAAATAAATAAATAAATACACGGCGATCAAAACATAACCTTCCGCATTTTCAATGCGAAGGTAACAACATGTCGGCCCAGTTGATTTATGGGTACTGTAGGTTTGTGTAGCGGCGACTTACAGAAATGACCGACACCCCCGCAGTGGTGTCGTTGCCCTTCGGACTGGTGTTGAAGTGCTTCTTTATCTTCCCCGCTACTGACAACTGATGCTCGTTCTCACAGAGACCCTCATCCTGCGTCCAGAAGAGACGAGAGGAGAGGAAACAAGGTCAGCGCTTGCGAGAAGATACGGCGACTCGATGGACGCGAGCTCGATGAACGCCGCACTTACAGTGACCCAAGGGTGCTCGAGCACCTGGAGGGCAGTGTGTCGCTGATCCACCTCCACCTCCAGCATGGATCGAATCAGCTCCTTCAGCAGCGGACAAACATCGGCGAGTTAAGTCTGTTCCTCGGTCGAGTGGATTTGTTCACAACACGCGCAAACAGACGATGTCATCGATGCTCACCTTGGCTGTTTCGGACACGTTGTCCCAGTACGGTAGGGGGAATTCTAGCTGTCCCATTAGTATCTGATCAAAAAGCACTTCCTGATCGTCACTGCTCCTGCGAACAGAGCATGTTCCCTCATGAATAAAATACTTATCTCATCAGCAATGTTCACAGGAATAAAGAATCCATTAGGGGAGCGCTTACCCTCGAAAGGGTGGGAAACCACACAGCAGGATGTAGGTGATGACTCCAGCTGCCCAGATGTCCACCTTAAGGCCATACCTGCACACAGACATATATATATCACGACTAAGATACATCAAAGATAATCTGTAACCTGCATAAAGAGATATCTCATATATTGTATGTCATTCCTCTGATTCACACATGTATCTTCATCTCTTACCCCGTTTCTGAGATGATTTCAGGTGCTACGTATGTCGGGGTCCCGCAGACGGTGTGGAGGGGGCCGTCCACCACAGTCGCCAAACCAAAGTCTCCCAGCTTCAGGCTTTTGCTGCCGTCCGCATGCTCATAAACCTAGAAGCACATACACAAAAAATGGGGTGGGGTGGTGGAGGTGCATTGTTGTCTGTTACTGGGTCACTAGGGGGCACTAAAGTCACACATATGCAAATCTTAAACACATCGAGGCTTTTTACCTTCTCATTGACAATGCGGAAGGTTATATTTTGATCGCCGTGTATTTATTTATTTATTACCTTCGCATTGAAAATGCCGGAAGGTTATGTTTTGATCGCCGTGTATTTATTTATTTATCTATTTATTTATTTATTTGTATGCGTGTTATTCGCAAAACTCAAAAAGTATTGAACCGAATCGCATGAAATTTGGTGGGATGATTGTTTATTATCCGGGGACCAGTTGATTAGATTTTGGGATCGATCGGGTCAAAGGTCAAGGTCAAAGGTCATGAACAGGTCAAAATCTTTCGCAGAACTCAAAAAGTATTGAACCGAATCGCATGAAATTTGGTGGGATGATTGGTTATTATCTGGGGACCAGTTGATTAGATTTTGGGATCGATCGGGTCAAAGGTCAAGGTCAAAGGTCATGAACAGGTCAAAATCTTTCGCAGAACTCAAAAAGTATTGAACCGAATCGCATGAAATTTGGTGGGATGATTGTTTATTATCCGGGGACCAGTTGATTAGATTTTGGGATCGATCGGGTTAAAGGTCAAGGTCAAAGGTCATGAACAGGTCAAAATCTTTCGCAGAACTCAAAAAGTATTGAACCGAATCGCATGAAATTTGGTGGGATGATTGGTTATTATCCGGGGACCATTTGATTAGATTTTGGCATCAATCGGGTCAAAGGTCAAGGTCATGGAAAGGTTAAAATCTTTTTTTTACCATAGCACGATACATTTTTGTCCAATTGGCATGCAACTGATGCCAAAATGTTCATAATTCAATGCCCAATCTTGTGATATGCGAAGGTATGCGCTCTACCGAGTGCCCATTCTAGTTGGTAGTGGTTCAATGTATTGTACCTTGTGTATGCGTTAACGGGCTGGCCACAATTACAGTGGCACCTATTAATAAAGTATGACTGCAAATAAAATGTAAAGCTGGTATAATATGTATTATAATATTTACAGTTGTTCTTTTCAACTCATTTGGGGTTTATGGCTTCAAAACTCCTTCCACATGCAGGAAGTGACTCTGTGTGGTCGACGGTGCGAAGGAGGGGGATGAAGAACAGCATTTGAGGGAAGAGGATGAGATGACAACCAGGAGGTGGATGGAAGGAAGGAAGGAAGGAAGAAGGAAGGAAGTAAAGAAGGAAGGAAGGAACGGAGGAAGGAAAGAAAGAAGGAAGGAAGGTAGGAAGGAAGGAAGAAGGAAGGTAGGAAAGAAGGAAGGAAAGAAGGAAAGAAGGAAGGAAGGGAGGAAGGAAGGAAGGAAAGAAGGAAAGAAGGAAGGAAGGGAGGAAGGAAGGAAGGAAGGGAATGCACATCCAAAGCTAGCTGTAGAAGGAGGGAGCGGGAGGTGTGAGGGCAGCGGGAGTGAGTCATCTCTCTCCTCTAGTCCAGAGTGATTGATATCGCCTCGCGGTGCATTCAGGGGCTTCACTGCGGCAAGACACGTGACCATGTGACCGGTGACGACCCACGGAGCGTGAACTCACCAGCAGGTTCTCCGGTTTGATGTCCCTGTGCACGATGTTGAGGCTGTGGAGGTATTTGATTGCGTTGGCCAGGTTGTAGAGCATCCCGCTGGCGTCCCTCTCAGTGTACCTGTTGGCAGACGTGATGGCATCGAACAGATCTCCCCCCTGCAGAAAGAAAAAGCCCGGTGGGCGGGCGGGTTGTCAGGATTATAGGAAGAAACTCTCGGGAAGTTTAGTTTGCCGCTTCCATACACAGAAGCTGACAGGTTCACTTCCAAGTGTTCACAGTTGCTCATCTTTTTTCTTTTGCCGGAGGAGTTTTTTGGGCTAGAAAGTTGATCGAGGGTTTTTGTTTGCTTATAGCAGCTAGAGGGGTAAACTGTTTCCTGATTCCTCACCTTTGAAACTTCTCCTCCTCCTCTGTCTTTGATATTCCCCATTCCTTTGAATCTTTTCCTCTAATTTAACCTTTTCCTCTTTTTCTCTTTAGGCTTTCTTAGCCCCAGTTCTCAACTCATATTTGTTTACTTAGTGTTAATCTCCGCCCTCCCCTCTCTCTCTCTACCCCCCATCTCTCTCTCTCTCTCTCTCTCTTCCTGAGAGGACTAAGTGGAACAGAAGCTTAAAATAGGGCTGAATCTCTCTAACTCTCTCTCTGTCAGCACAGACTCAGACACACTGTCGATATCCAGCCTGCATGGGGACAATTATTTATACATGAGCACTGTCAGCCTCTCACCAGTGCATTTTCACTTCTGCCCCCCCCCCCCCCCCACACACACACACACACACACACTGGGTGGTCAAAAGTATGTTGACACTATCCTTGTAATTGATACATCTCATTTCCGAAGGCTTAGACCAGTGATTCCCAAAGTGTGGGCCGGGGCCCACTGGTGGGCCGCGAGAGGTCATTTACAATAAATAAATACAATGTTTTTAATTTTCAATTTTGAAAAGTTTGAAATTAATATAAAAATATTTATGATTTAAATTACGTGTTATTCTTTTATCTGACCTATTTTTGATCCGTGACGTGTCTTGTATCTCGTCAATAGCGGGAAATCTTAGTTGACACAATAAGCTACCTCAATATTGGTGAGGAAAATTGTACAATGGAGCGGTGGCTAGTAGGTGGGAAAAGAAAAGCTGATGAATCAAACGCAACAAGCGAGTCCTCAGATAATGAATCCCTGAAAACTAAAAAAAAGCAAAGCTGATAGCAAAAACCGGGAAGCCACACACCATTGGGGAGGATTTGATTTTACCTGCTGCCAAAGAGATGGTTGGAGTCATGATTGGTGAGAAAGCAGCTAAACAACTAAATTTGATTTATATTTCTTTTATTAATTTGCACTGCATTGCTGTAGGCCCACGTTCACATTGAATTGTTCAATTTATATTAGGTGTTACGACCCTGAACGTAATTGTGTGTTCTGTGTTTGTTTTGTATCTGCTGTGTGTGTGTGTGTGTGTGTGTGTGTGTGTGTAGGTGTGTCACTCTCCACAAACCTATTTGTAACACTTGTATATATTGTGCAGGGAAGTAGGGAGTTTGACGACATTTTCTTTCTTTTTGTCATCTGTTTTTGTTAGATAGGGAGTTAGGGAAGAACGGTGTATATTGATTTTATTTTTTGTTTGCTTAGGTTAGTTAGTTTCCTTTTAGGCTCCTGAAGCTGTTCTCCCAGCCCCAAATAAATAAAAAAACAAACGCAAAGTTGGATAGTGGTCTCGCTCTTTCCTGAATGCGTTAGGGTTAGGGGTTAGACCTGTTTCTGTATTTTACTTAAAACGATTGATAATTGATAAGATACAAAACGTACATCTTTTTCTTAGTTTAAGTATTATTTGAACAATTCTAGCGGCACATTAGTTTTGTGAAACATTAATTGATGAAGCACAAACAATTTAAACGAACAGATTAATAAAACAATAAGGCTCTCGCTCGAAACGGCTGCTCTTGTCCGCCTGTCATTATTCAACAAAAGGCGCCGCCAAACAAAACAATGTCAAATGGGGCGCCCTCTTGTAGTATTAAAGTAAATATATATGAGCTCCGGAGAAAATGGTATACAAAACATACATTGTCGGTTAATACATTTTTAATCGGTTAAATTCTGAAGGTCATTTAATCATCCCTAGTTTATGTTTTGATCAGAGTTGTAATTAAAGGCTTGGGTGGGCCGCAGAAGATTTTCAGATTTCAAATTGGGCCGCGGCATTCTTGAGTTTGGGAACCGCTGGTTTAGACATTAAATATGCTGCTATAACATCCTTTATTCTTCTTTGGAGGCTTTTCCATAAGATGTTGGCGCCTGGCTGCAGAGACTTTTCTCCCATTTAGCTCAAAGGTGTTGGGCGATGAAGACTGGCTCGCTGGTGGAATGCCAAAGGTGTCGGATGAGGTCGAGGTCAGGCCTCGAGTTAGCATACTATTTTCTAAAATATAACTTTTTTTCTAAATTGAAACTAGGAGACCTGCACAAGGCAAAAGAACACTAATAATGTGGTTATATTTTGAGGCATCTCTCTCCCTCTCTCGCTGCTCTTACCCTTTGCCTTCCCTTTTCAATGCCTCCATCTGTCTCTCTCTTTCTGTCCCTGCCACTTCGGCAGAGTCTCTCTCCACCTCATTCATCACCAGCCTCCTCTCGATCCTCCTACTTTGGACCCGCTCACACGTACACACACTTCTTCCACAGATTGCCTCTCATCTATATTCTGTAGTACTCTACACCACAACATGAACAGATGGATTACACTCCTGGCTGCTGAATTATGCACAAAAATGTCTTGACTCAGAGAGCGAGATAAAGAATGTGAACACACGGAGGCTTCGGGCCACAGACCGATTCTCTCGATTTCAGTGTGCGACTGTTTGTTATTCATCATTTGCTTCACCAGTTCAATGCTGCAGATCGTTGCCTTGGTCCTCTGTGTTGCTATCAAGATAATGATCACCAACATGTATTAAAAATGCATCTATCCAACTGATTGGAATACTTTATGTATGTATATTGCACAAAATACTCTGGATTTCTATAGATACCCCTTCTACGGATGATCGGTAGAAGGGGATTTTGGAAGTTCTCCGTCTGGAAAAGATGACCCACACCCTCCATGCAATGTTAAGGGATTTGTCAAGATATGGAAACCGGTCTTAGACATGGTGGGCCCCTCAAGGCTGGATTTTGCCCTCCCAAATTAAAAAACCCTGATACTGATGCTGGCTTGATTTGATGATAGAACCAAGATGTACTTATGTCAGACTGGTGATGTGCGAATGTGTTATTTGCTGTGGTTTTTTGAATATTATTTTGGGTCTGTATTTTGTTGTTCTTTCCCCTTTTTTTCCTTTTCCTCTGTATTGTATCCTTAAAATCCTGACTTGTTAATTTGTAATATATATATATATAAATATAAACATAAATAATAAATATTAAATATATATATATATAAATACAAACAATATAATATATATAATATATATATAAATATAAACAATATGAACAAAAAACATCTGTCATGTGTTAGTTTGACAAAAAACATCTATCATGTGTTAGTATGGCCAAATAATATAAACAATAAACATCTATCATGTGTTAGTATGGCCAAATATGCCAGCATGTCCACAACCAGAGCAGATGACGCACAAACATAAACATAAACATGTAAGTGCAGAATGCAAACACGGCCACACACCTTGACCAGCTCCATGACCAGATAGAGTTCGCTGTAGGTGTCCATCTCCTCTATGAGCAGGACGATGTTTGGGTGTTTGACCCTTCGGAGGATGGCGACCTCGTTCTGGATCATGTGCTCCTAGAAATAAAGAATTGAAATTGATTTTAGCCAAATGAGAAAAAAAAGTGGATCGTAACACCTGGTCCTCTGGAGGTGTGATGGGTGTGTTGAGACGTGTGAAATGTTGCACTTTCAACCACATCGCTAACAGTGATGTCATGGAGTAAGACACGCGAGAGGATCACGTCTTCATTGCTGAAGCAACTCGAGCAGTCAAACTGCAGGAGGTCAGTGAAAACAGGATGTTCAGATGGCTGTAATTGCATTTTAAGTGACATGGACAAAATTAATCAGCTCTAAAGGCACAAGGTATATTCTGTCTCCTGACACTGTGCACTGATGAACTGCAAACGGTTGCTTTTCTTAGTTTTCCTAGTTCTTCTGAGCTGTTTCGTATTGTATTGAACTTAAAAAAGCAATTAGAGTTGTCTTCAAAAGAGCTACTCTTGTACATATATTTGATCAGTTTTGAATACAAGTAATGTCTTTTTTTCCCCAGCCAAGGAACAGTGTTCCTACTCGGGTGGGGTCGCCTTGCTCGGTTCCTTTTAGCCTTTGGAGTCATACCTTGCCTCTGCATTTGCCCTTGTTGATGATCTTCAGAGCGTACTCCCGTCCCGTGGAGTGCTCCACACATTCTCGGACGACTGCAAAGTTCCCGTCGCCTAACATGCGTCCCACCTTGTAGCGGTCTGATATGTAGGACGGCACCGCTGGAACTTCATCGACTAGAACTTCGGCTGCAGAGAGGAAGAGTGAGGTTTAGAGTGGCCGAGGGACTCCAGTTTACTCTGTTTTTCAGGCTGATAAAGATAAATTGTATAGACAGAGGTAATTAGAGAGAACCTAAGAGCCGTGTTAAAGCTATAGCGCATCATGATAAATAACAATGAATTAATTGTTATTATCAGACAAAAAGGTTGGATTAGTATATTTATTTGAAGATTATTATGAATAAATGGATCAAACTGTATATATATATATATATATATATATATAAACAAATAACAAAGATTCCTACAAATATTTAGAATATTAAAAATAGATTAAAACATACAGTTGTATGTATCAGTTATAAATCCTTTTGACCATGATTTTTTATTTTTCTAAATTATTTTCAACGCCATTGTGGGCTCATTATCCGATGGGCGATATTTTGCTACAGTACATTCTGCATAGAGCTCTTTAAATGGCACTCAAGCAAATAGAAGAGGAAGAAAAAATACAAAACACGAAACTAACCGCTCAATCAAACTACGAATATATCAATGTTCAGTCATGTATGAATTAAATAATTGGCTGATAAAATTTCAGAAGGACCTTTATAGGTCAATCAAATCAAAGAGGAAAATGTTAGAACTTGTGACTCAACATAAAAAAATATTGTTCTCGTTATAACCGACCCGCACGTCATTGTTTGTAGTGTCACAGAGTTTCATGCAATCAGAGAGGGGAAGAACACCGGAGGAGGGGGAAAGTGTGAAAAATAGAGGAGATGGGAACAGGATGTACAACACAGAGATGGGAGAGAGAGAGAGATGCATCAAAGGTCATGAAAATGATTCAGACATGCATGATATTTGCGAGTACATCGCCTTTTTTTCCCCCACCAATGGACAGATGGGGAATTCTTTTAATCAGTGGTCCCCAAACTACGGCCCGCCTCCACATTTGGACCGGCCCCCTGAACAATACCGAGACGCGAATAATACAGAGACGCGTTCCGATTTATTATTTCTTTCACCTGGCCCGCTGCCGTTGAGATTGCAGTGAGACGCGGAGAAAATGTGAAGTGGTGCTCTTCGCAAATAAAACATCTTTGATGGGACGTGTCGCGTCTCGGCCAATCAGCGTTCAGATGTCCACAGCGTTTGGGAAGTTAGGTTAGCTTGAATGTTAGTCCGCTACATCTGCTGCTGTCACGCTGCACGGTGTAGCGACACTAACAAAGTACCCGTACGTTAAAAACGATGTGATTTAGCATATTTTTAGTTTCGATACTTCATTAAAAGAGCGATCAGAGCGCACGCGCTGCTCCGTTAAATGCTGTCTGCACGCGCAGCGCTCACAGCGAGTGGCGCGCGCATCGCTCAGCCGTGATGCGCGCACACAGGTGAGCACACTCTCACTAGCACCCCCCGGCTGGCCCTCCAGCAGACAAGGGAAACGTTATGTGGCCCTCTCAGGAAAAACTTTGGGGACCCCTGCTTTTAATGATCATTTTCCTCACCTTCAGTAACAGGTCCGTCATCCCTGTCCTCCACTGAGCTGGAAACGTTGGTGGAAGACAGAGAGATGGAAGAACCCTGGGACCCCTGCAGAGAGGGATGGGGGGGGGGGGGGGGGGGGGAATAGAGAGCAGGATTTTTAATTATTAAAACCTTTATTATTACACAATGTACTTTGTAATCAACTCCACAGTCAGAAAAACACCACGAGGCAATCCCTTCTGCTACAATCCCAGCCATAACAAATGCTAACGTCCAAAAATAGACAAAAGGACATTGTGTTACTCGTCTCATCCTGAGAACATCCTCGAGTCTCTCTTTGTGTTTGCATGTCTGTCTGTGTTGTGTGTACACTGTGCTCAGGAAAATATTTACTTCGACTACTTATTCAACCTGTGTGTGTCCACGGTGGGCCGACATATCCACTCCATCCACAGTCACAGAGGCGGATGAGTCCTGCCTTTCATGTGGTTGGAGAGGAGAAGGTCATTAAGGGGGGGGGGAAGAGATGCAGCGTCTACATCTATTCTAAAGACAAAAACTAATTACGCCCTCCACCTCGTGACCTTTTGTCTGGTTGTCATGGAAGCAACGAGGGCGGGGAGCGAGGATCTAGTCGGGACTGTAAATGAGAATCTAGCCCTTCTCCTATTTCTGTCTTTCCTCCACTGCTCTACTGTCCATCGTTCTCTTCTCTTCGACGCCGAAACTTGGCTGCGAATAATTTTTTCTTCATTCGGACGACGTGATGAAAGCATCTCTGTGCGCTCTGGGAGGCTCCCAGTGCTCGTATAAATCCTGCAGGTGCAGCTGGCACATGCAGCGTGGCCAGTGATGGAAGTGGACACCGTGATAATACCTCTAAAATATAAGCTGCCATTTGCTCTGCACTATGTGTGTGATGTATGAGCCAAACTATCTGCATCAGAGAGCAGAGCATTAGCAGTTTGTTCGTGACTAATGTTAAAACATAATACATTTATACTTTCATCGCTCATTTCAGTCCAGGTATAGTTATTCTGATGCTCTCTCAAGATGAATCTACGCCACATAATTCGCAGGTCGATCAGTCCTGAGTCAGTCGGGAGAGATGAGATCTAAAGAATATTGCAAAATTAATATATGCTGCCAATTGTTATGACAATAATCCAGACATGGTGTCAAATCAAATCTGATCACATGATATCTGCTTTTTAAAAAATCGAGATGTAATCAGTTAAAATGCTCGCTGAGAACAAGAAATAACCTCTTGTGGCATCCAGTCAGACTGCGATACAGCCTGGAGAGTTGGCTGTCATGGCAGGAAGAGGAGAAGGCCACCCATCATTATTACTTTCTTTAAAAGCTGAGCTTCCCTATATCTCTAAACTCAAGTAACTGCCAGCTCGTTTACTCATCTCGATTGCTGTGAACTGAACGCCAGCCAGGTGAAGGTAGCTGTGAGTCAGGCTAGATTTGGTTTATGTAATGTTGTTTTTGCTGGGCCGCTCATCCTGGAACAAGGAAACCCTCTTAACACTCATAAAGCGGATGACCCTCCCGTGCTTCATGGATAAAACATCCTTCACCTGCTCTCCTTTATTCTCTCATCCCGACTCCCGTGTATTTACCTCTCTCGTGTCCTTATCCTGGTCCTCTACTTACTTTTTCATTTTGAACTCCTATCTCTCTCTTTTCCTGCCACCGAGGGAAACAAAATACCGTTGCTATGGAAACTGCTCACAGAGAAGAGAGAGAGAGGAGAGGAGAGGAGAGGCAGCTTGTGAGACTTCCAGAGAAGAGACAGAAGCCTATATATGGCCATTTCCTGTCTGTGGCCTGGGAGGTAGGTTTGCCCTTCTATGAACATTGTGTCTCTCTTTCCTGTGTGAAAAACTACGAGACAGACGGAGTGACAGACAGAGGAAGAAGAGAGAAGAGACTGTGAGGCAGAGAGACATAAAGAGGCTGTGAGAAAAGATGTATGGAGTCTGGTCTGCTTGTTATTGATCATTATATATGGCAGGAACTGTCTTGTTGTTGTGAGACCGTCTAGTGCTCCCTGCACAACACAACACACACTATTCCTAGTTTCGACATCTCTTCACTTTTTCTCACACTAACAAAAACACACACACACACACTGACAAACCTTTTACATCATGACTGGAACCACTGCTCTTCAAACCTGCATGGGCAACACTCAGCGACTGTCCAGCGCATGCATGTGCATAAACAGGAAGCCCGTGATTGACCTTAAACACGGAGGAGCATCATCTCGGATGTAAAAAAACAAACATCTGAAATAATAGAAAAGTCAGTCAACTGCAGAATTCCGAATTCAAAATGCACCACACATTTAGAGAAACGACTAAAGAGTAACGCCAGCCTCATCCTCGATGACTCTGAATTTGATTACAACGTCCTAAAGCTGTCGGTCTCTTCTGTGCCGAGAGAGCCAAACCTCCTCTACAGCAGCATTTCGTGTCACTGTCACACAATATCCAGCGTAAGCAGGATTTATTGTTGTTTCCTTTAGTGGGGGAAAAAAACACATCTAATAAGATTTGATAGAAATAGGTGACTTTGTTTCGTCCCAAGTTTCCACTCGACCGACACGAGGTAGCCTACAGGAGACAATATTTCTCGGCTCTGATTTCGGCGTCTAGACGGACGAGAAACATAATCAATTTGACTCTCGTCTGAAAAGATGGACGGCGTTTGGTGGGATTCCGTCTTTTTAGACGTTTTCTAATCGCAATCCTTAGGGATCGCAGTCCTGCTGAATCACAGGAACGTGATTGAAAGCTTCACGGGTGAATACAAAAAAAATGTGAGACTTGGCCTGGCTGAGCCAGAACGAAACATCCAGAAACAGACGGGGGAGATGAATGCTCCACTGGGAAGGAGCTTGTGTTGTAATCTCTTGTTCTGCTCCGCTGAATACAGACACGAGTTTAACAAAGGAGAACCGACCATCGTGATTATCGTAATCATCCTACATCCACTGGAAATGAGCTCTGTTTGTTTGTTTGTGTGTGTGCGATGAACACGATGAGACTGTTAATCAACACACGTGAAAAAAACACAATATGGAAATGAAATGACAATGAATTTAATGATGACAACACATCAGCAAATGGAAATTAATACATTAAAGAAAGATCAAATAAAGAACAAACAGAAACAAATGAGCCAAGAAGAGCTGGCAGCCTTACATGACACAATCACAATTTGTAAAATGATGGTCTAGGTTATCAAATATAATGTGTGATAGAGCACACGGACACTTTTTACATTTACATCTTACATGCATGTAAATAGAAGTGCAAAGAATATCCTGAAGCCTTCTGCCGAAAGCAATGTTACCAATTAAAGATATGTAAAGCCAGATTGTAATCATTTGTGAACAATTTGAAGCATAAAATATGAAAGTCAAACAATCTTTAAGCCATAAAATCGCAGCGATTGCTAAATCTTCCAGTCATGTGCAGCAGCCAGTCTGTTTTGGCAGATATATACTGTGGGAACAACAATTGGACAAAGCCTTCAAATGACATCAACACCACAGGAAATGAGAAATATAATACAACCAAATAACAAACACAACCTTTAGTAACAACACACTCATATGTATGAGATGAGACAATGATTAACAACTTCATAAAACACACCTTCAGGCTGCTCGCTCTCTGTCACACACACACACACAAACACACTGCCACACACTCGTTCACACGTTATTTAACTATGAATCACCCAACATAAAATATGGACGGTAATGAGAGATGGAGCATGCAATTCAAAGGATTATGGAAGTGAGTGACTCAACGCTGAGAGGAGGATGTAGGTGACATACTACGGTTGTCAGTTATCACTTTCTTTCTCTGACACGCTCACACAAACAGCCACCTGACCGTATCGCAGCTGTTGTATTGGTATCACGGACCTTCTGTTTGTCCTGCTTTCAATCTGTGTGTGTGTCTGTATGTTTAAAATAAAATAAATATGTGTGTAAAAGCAATGTGAAAATGAGAAAGTAGGCTTTTCTTAGTGAGGCAAGAGGCCTTGAGGGGGCTCTGAAACGTAAAGGGGACAGAGAAGATGGATGGCTATAGCGTGCACCAAACATTTAAGATGCATAACATGTGTAAATGTGCATGGAGCTGTGCACACATGGGGATTTAATGCGTAAAAGTGTTTTTTTCTGAAGCATACATGAGCGTACAAGTGATTTTGTGTGCAATTGCCACAAAGCTGTGTGCACGTGTGTGTGTGTGTGTGTGTGTGTGTGTGTGTGCACGGGGAATGGAAAAAGCACAGTGCAATAATGCCATGTCTGTGTATTCTGCTCGAGGAAATAGGTTGGACTGGACTGAGGCTGCACCAGGCAGCAAAGTGCCTGTAAGTGTTTAAATGCAGGGTCCAGCGAGGTGAACTATTTAAATGCTGTACTCGTATTGGGTCACTGAGGCTGCTGAGGAAATAAGATTTATGGTCCTTTCAATGCATCCAAGGCTGACATTGCAACAACAAAAAATCTGCATATTTGAGCCCCAGATGTTCTTTGAAGAACGGAGATATAAAAATGTCTAGTTTTATTTAAAGGGAAAGGGTCATTTCTGTGTCATGGTTTGGTTAAAATTAAGTGATGCGTATTGGGTGTTATGGTGAATAATTACAATAAACAATAGAAGGATTTGGTTACGTGTATTTCCTATTTGTGTCAGGTTCTTGTGACGGGGTGATGCTCAGGCGCAGAGTGACAGACTGGACGCAATATAAATAACCAAAAAAAGCACTCTTTAAAAAAACAAGGTCCAAACGGGGCAGGCAGAGAATCCAGGTTCGGGACAGGCAGGGTCAAACAGGCAGAACCAGGAACACGGACAGGATGACGGGGGAAAGGACACAGAACTAGAGACGACAATCCGAAAGCAGACAAGGGAAAGACTGACACAATATATGGGGGGGGGAAACACAGGTGTACGACATCAGACAGTAACGAGACAAGAGTGGCTGAGGGCAGGTGCAGGGAATTAAACAATCAAGACAGAGGAGACAGAGGAGACATAGGAGACACGGAACACAGGAGAAACAGAACCGGGTGTTACAATTTGTGATTATTGATACCTGTTCACACTGAGGTGACATAGAGGGAGAGGAGCTGTGCAAATATAGTGTCAGAAACGTGGCACCTACTTCCCCCAAGAAGCTTATAATTAATCTACAAAGGAAATGACGGAATATAATTTCTCCCTGTGAAGTTAATACCCTTTCATATGGGGAAATGAGAAGCTGGCAGAGCCGTGTGTGTGTGTGTGCAGCGGGCGGGGGGGAATGAGAATGGGTGAGAGATGGAGTGAAAGAGGAATTAGAGATGATTAGCGAGAGACGGAACAGAGAAAGAATCGCTAACAGGGCGGATAGAAAAAAGTATGATATGGCGAGAGAGAATTACACCATATAGCTGAAGAAGAGTGTGAAGCTGCCGAGTGGAGAGGAGAGACAGTGGGCTGCGAGTTCTCCTCCCTTCCTTCCGGGCTAGCCATGGCGGGCTTATTTCAGAGAATCGGCGAGTACGGAGACCCAAATAATCTCTCGTTGAGAAAAACATGCTTTTAAAACTCCAAGAGATCATGTGTGATTGCTAATGTCTGATGAGTAAAGGGGACAGAAGTAAAAGGACATGTAGGAGTGTGGTTCAATGTGGAAAGGACGGGGCAATATTCTTTTCCCTTTTTCTCAGTACATCTGGTTTTCCCTCCTTCACGTCTCTAACCCTGAATTAAATAAAGGAAATAACAGAGGAAATAACAAAGCAGCAGAAACTGAGTCCTCTTAAGGCGATAAGTATACGGAGAGAGCTGAGAGTTCATTAATATGTCCAATTTCTCTCCCTTTCAGTCTGTGGTGACCCATTTCTATTATACGGAAGACTGTGGTTGTTTCGGTGCAGCTTGTTCTGTTCCTCGGTCGCTACAACCTAAATCTGACGTGTCGCTGATCCGTCCCTGGCCGACCTTCATATCACATCAATGTAACCTCATCACCAGATTGGGCCGGACTCGCCACCATTCATGAATTCTTCCTGGCAAATGTAGCACGAGACAGAAGCTACTGAGCCCAGGAGATGAATTCTTTATGCTATGATGATTTTAGCCTACACACACACACTCATTTACGGGAATAGTTCACATCCCACTCAATACTCTGTGTCCTATTTAAAAAGGTATCCACTCCAACAACATTGTTGCCTTTTTTTACTTCCAAAAAGAAAAAGGTTTGTCCCAGCACCAATACATCGCTCAATAATAGCTAAATAAATACAGCGCTGTGTGTGTGTCTGAATGTGGGAGGCTGAGGTGAACCGAGCGCGCAAGTGTTTGTGCATGAGGGAGAAGGAACTTAATCATCAGCAGGCTTAGAGGTACCCGCAAAATTAAAGAGCTGCTGCGAGAAAACAGGGACTGATTAAGATTTGATGCTGATGTTAAAAGCTCACCATCGTCACTGTCTAGAACTAGATTAACACACACACACATAACACACACACACACACGCACACAACCGCCCTGCACATGAACTATTGGAATGTGGACTTGAATTTTGTTTTCCGTTTGAGTTGCATGCTCCCTTCTCTGCACAGCCGTGTTCTCCCTGCAGGGACGACCAGCTTTACAGTGTGTGTACATAGTGTGTGTTTGCGTCTCACATCATCTTTCCTCCCCTGTTAGCTACAGCAAACACATTGTGATCGGTAGATGTTTTGACAAGGATTTTCTTTTTTAAACCCAGGTCAATGACAGAATACCTGATAAAAAGATGGCTGAGATAATCCGAATTAATAGTACAAAATGTTGTTTCTAAATCTTTTACACAAAAGGGTTTTGTACAAAATGACATGACGTGATACAAAAATTATCCTCGATCAGCAGTTGGTACTGATTGTTTTTTTGTTTTTTTTCCTCTGCTTGGGATCTGTTGCAAATCAATTTTTGTCAGATTAAAAACCGACGTGAAGATTGTCGCAGACAAAGCCAACCACCCGTCTTATTTTTAGATATCGTGCAATTTACTGACTGACTGACCTCTAAAAGTCAGTGATAGCATCCTTCATAGTTCAGCTACCAAAGGCCGATAGAGTTCCCCTCGAGGAGCACAGAGCTTTAGGTCAGCATATGTGGGAACGTGACAGGAAATCAGCATGAAATGAGGAATTGCCCTCGAAAATCGATTAACACTGGAGAAGAAATGTAACATTAGAGAATCCTAACATGATTCTGCCATTCTTGGAATCCCAGAGGTCAAAGGTCAAAGCCCAATCCCCTTTCTGAGACACTAAAGATGTTGGGATGTTGTGGTTTCTTCGTATCTCTAGCAACTCTAAGATGTAGTCGGCCTATGCTCAGTCGCGGATTTTCCTTTTTCCTGAGAACATAGAGGGAATGTGTTATAGATTTTATGTCACTAAATGTTACGGTTGACTGTTTGTTTGTGTGTATCTGTGCGTATTCTCGTCTCACCTGGCTTCGGCTGAGGCTGCCTGGGCTGGTCGGGGAGGGGCTGGGAGATTTTCCCGAATGAGGAGTTGACAGCGGACTGGCCGGCGTCCCGTTCACTGGAAGGAGAAAATGAGAGAGAGAGAGATGGAGCATTGTGGGTGAGATGGGTGAGAACCATTGAAAGAGGTGATCCTTGTGTATTGCGAATGCATGTAGTCGAGTGCAGTTTCATTTCTGAGTGTCAAGCAGCAGCCCACACTTCCGCCCTCAGCATCTCTCCATTCACATGAATGAGGTGGAGGAGGAAGAGGGGGAGCAAGAGAGAAAAGAGCACTGAAGTCCACACTGCTCTTTCTTTTCTACCTCAGCCCATACAATTCCTGTTACTCTAAATGTCCCTAAAACAAGCCGCTTCAACCTGAACCTTTAAACATATGCGCTCCTAATTGCAGCATGTCCCGCATGGCTTCAAGTGATTTCCTGGAAGTCAACACACAACACCAGGCTGCCCTCATGTTCAACCAGATCCTTTATTCTTTGCTCTTCTGACCCCAGTTTAGTCTAACTTTTCCAGCTGCAGCACAACACAACAACCCAGCGGCATCACCTCATTAGACACACACATTAGATGAATCAGATCTGCACCCCGGTTCCTGTGTGTGGTCATGCACAACACAGATTTCCAAAAAAAGCCTCACAGCATCATTAACTTGAACACATGCAGGGCATGAGCCAGTTTGTGGTCTTACTGAAAATCTGGTTTATTGTCTCTTGGCAAAAACACTATATGCTAAAGATTTTCCTATAACTGCAGTTATTGGAGAATACGAAAATGTATATAAGCCACACCAGAGGGGAGGTTTATGTTATTTACTTGTCCCATCAATAACTTTTAATTGTCTGAATGATTAAACTTCAACTTGTAAATCCATCATGCGACTTCTAGGGTGGTGAATATCAAAGTAACAAAGGTGTGGCAAAATAATGCAACTCCTCCATAGGATTACGATCAAATACATCTCACTCAAATTAAAAATCCACTGCAGAGTTTACAAAGAAAACATTAACGTATTCACTGTTTTTATATTATTTGGGAGATTCTCATTAATTATCATGTTCGAGCCAACATATAAACACTATTTAATTTGACTTCAATGTTCAGAGACGTGATGCGGCAGACAAGTGGAAGCTGTGAGGGATGAGCTGTCCGACCTTCATAATGTTTATTCCCATGCTGAGATCAAAGAACTTTCTGAATTATTCAAGATAAAGGAGATAAAGGCCAAAGCAGATCAGTAGTACCGGCTGCCTCTGCATTCCGAGGCTATTCGTATAATTTCTAAACGGGGCCATGAAAAAGAAAAAAATTATGAAACTGCTATTCTTTTAAACAATTCCTGGATTTCTTGATTGATGAAATTCAGCAACCGCGTTACGCACACGGACAGACGGGCATTCCTCCGGTTACACAACGGCGAGCGAAACGAATAAAGACTCGTGGCATTATGAACTACGAGGCTACTACAACGTCAAAGGCATTCAAAGTCACATCCGTGGAGAACACATCATCTCCAAAGCGAAATATCTACATATGATCCGAGCAGGAACGCATCAAGTTCACGCTGCCGGGACGCCGTTTACGGAAGAAAAGGGAGAAAAAAACGATGCAAATACGGTGTGTTTGGTTCCTACCTTCCGCTTCCAGCATGATGAAAAACACAGTGATAATCCAACGGGAGGTTTAAGACAAGAAGACGACGAAGAAGAAGATGAAGAGCAGCACCTCTGCGCGCGCTTCGTCCGAGTGTGATAGTAAACTGGTGAATGGGAAAGACGGAGCAGAGCTGAGCACTACACGGGGGGGAGGAGAGACTGCCTGCGCACGCTCTGACGCGCACCGGGGACAGAGAGAGAGAGAGGGGGAGAGAGAGAGAGAGAGAGAATGGGAGGGACCGATGGGGAGAGAGAAAAGGAGGTAGGGAGATAATGGGAGGGGGGGAGATATGGAAAGAGATAATGTGAGAGAGGGAAAGAGAGAGAGGGAGAACGAGAGAGAATGCGGGAGAGAGGGAGTGAGAGAATGGGAGAGAGGGAGAACGGGAGATAATGCGGGAGAGACGGAGAGAGAGAATGGGAGAGAGGGGGGAGAGGGAAGGAGATAGAGGGAGATAATGGGAAGGAGAGAGGGATGGAGAGAGAGAATGGGAGGCAGGGATGGAGAAAGATAGTGCGAGAGAATGGAAGAGAGGGAGGGAGAGAGAGAGGGAATGTGAGAGAGGGAGGGATGGAGAGAGAAAATGGGAGAGAGGGAAGAAGATAAAGGGAGATAATGGAAAGGAGGGAGGGTTGGAGAGAGGAAATGGGAGTGAGGGATGGAGAGAGAGTGGGAGATAGGGAGAGAATGGGAGAGAGAGAGGGAGAGGAAGCGTAAGAGGAAGAGAGAGCTTTGATTTGGATATTTTGAATGTTTTACCACCATGAGACCAGAATTGCGTTGAGGTTTGTGTCGGTGACAAAGCGTTTGGTGCAGGAGGAGAGAAAGTGCTCCAGAACCGTTTCTAGAGTCGTTCAAGAAGACCGGGACGGTGGACGGGAAGAGCGTCATGGAGTCTTTAAAAAGGCCGACCGCAGATGAAACATCAGCGGTCGGCCTACATGCTTTGGAAAAGATCAATCAAGAGTTGGAAGGAGCCGTCGATCATATGATTATCCCCAATGTCATTAACGCTTTTTCAAATAGATTTCTCTAGATCAACAGTCAACATTAAACCAGTTTGACGAGAATGCAATGCAGCCATGTTGGCTTCTTTACCACCTGCCATGTGTAGCTGCATAAAAACTTCACAAGGAAGCTGTGCGAGATATGAATATGGAAACAGAACTCGTGTCAGCCCTCCAGCGGAGCGGCGTGCCGGAGGATAAATAGGCGAGATGTATTGTGAAATGAATTTCACAAAAGAAGAGAAAAGGCCTCAAAGTGTTTTCCACAATGAGGCCACCGGTGACCAAAGTTTCATTATTTTGTATGGAAAAGAAGTGAGCTGGTATTCTACACTAACGCTAATTAAATATTCATCATCATATGTGCTGCTTATCACATGTGCTATCACACAATTATTTTAAGAATCACACCTCACACAGACTGTAGTAAAAATGTAACATACCGACAAACACATCATAAACTAGAACGGGCACTCGGTAGAGCGCATACCTTCGCATATCACAAGATTGGGCATCGAATTATGAACATTTTGCCATTAGTTGCATGCCAATTGGATACAAATATGGTAAAAAGAAGATGTTGACCTTTTCATGACCTTGACCTTGACCTTTGACCCGATCAATCCCAAAATTGAATCAAATGGTCCCCGGATAATAACCAATTATCCCACCAAATTGCATGCGATTCGGTTTAATACTTTTTGACTTATGCGAATAACACGCACGCACGCACGCATACATTACATTACATTACATGTCATTTAGCAGACGCTTTTATCCAAAGCGACTTACAATAAGTGCATTTCAACCTAGAGTACAAACTAAGAACAACAAGAATACAAATACACGGCGATCAAAACATTACCTTCCACATTTTCAATGCGAAGGGAATCAACGTTTGGGCACGCTCGATAAGTGCTGTCCAGAGATACTCTGAGAAATGTGGCATAAAATCAGTGCGTTAGCCTCTTGACACAATTCTTTCTACGAGATATGCCAAACACAGTCACATATTGCACATCTATAACGGCTAAAAGTTCAGAGATTGTTTTTTTTAATACAATGTTTCATTAACACAAAGCCGAAAGTCATTATCTGGCCTTTAGTGCACATGTTAATACAATAATGTGTCTCTCTTGGAATCTGTTTATTTGTTATGCTCATCTGCCTTCAGAAAGTACATCAGTATCATTTATGAATTGGGGTGAAGGCTGCAGACATCATGATTGGGGTTCAGAGTGTCACATCTGGAGACCCTCTGGAGATCCTCTGGATCTATGTTTGGGTTCGGCCGACCTCCACACTTCCCCACCGAGCCTCACCCGTCATAGTCTCAGCGGCTCATGACAGAAAGGGGAAGGTGAGACCCTGGAGTAGCAGCAGTGACACCATCCGCACTTCTCTGTTCACTTGATCTGACACGGAAGCTTCGGGGGAGTGCCAGAGACAGATTGCGAGAAAGTATGTACGAGTGCAAATTGTTTTCTCACATTATTTTTCGGGTCTGCATCGGCACTCAGCCGGGGTTGTGAGATCATCGCAGAACGAAGCTCGAGTGATGACAATGTCAGGCTGACACGCAGCAACCTGCCCACGCACACACACAGACCTGAGAAAACATGCAGCAACATCAGACCCCTCCACATGTGGATGAGAGATTTATTTGATACCTTGAAATTGCTACCTGACTAAAATTGTATTTAGCGGACATTTTTAATTTGTAATTTTATTTAATCAGTTGCAGTTGAAAAATGGTTTGATGCATTTTTTTGTCACTTTTTCATACACATTGCTCTTTTTAATATTATAATTATTAATTGATTGGTGCATACAGCATTAGATGGAGACCTACAGTATATGCAATGACAACATTTTTTTTTAGGTTTTCTCAAATTCTATGTTTAAATATGCATCTTCATGAGTATGTGACAATGTGCATTTTTCCAGAACATTAATCTGAACATTCGATAAAGTCATGTTCAACATGGTTGTCTCCGATAAGAGTCAGAGGTTTTCTAACGAGGGTTTTTGGATATCTCCATAAATAAGAAAATGCTGTCAAAAGCCATAAAAAAACTACTATTTCTGAAATGTTTTAGTTATCAAATAAATCAGGGAATGATATAAAGAAACCCCCCATAAGAATCCTTTGGTTTGGTTATGTAAGTTCTACTGAAGTGGGTTTCTGGGAATTTGTTTGTTTATTGGAAAAACATCCTTTAAAGTGTAGTAGTTTTTTTCCTCGAAAAGAAGCCTGTAGTTTGTTATTACTGCATTATAACATTTCTCTAAAGGCTTGTGTTTAAAGTCCAATCATGCAATACTAAATATAAACACACAGACTAAAAAGTTATTTTTAAAAGGAGTCGTTTGACCGTTTTTGAGTTTTATCCACGATAGATATGTTTTATTTTACACATTATCCTCTAATTTTTGGAAATATGTAACACACTTACATGTTTTGCTGGGCAGGGGGTGGATACTCACACATGACCCATAACTACTGCTGAGTTCATGAAAAATAACCTTTCATTATGTAAATTGTAATTTTTTAATTACTTTTTAGGTTCAAATTTGTTGTTAAACACAACCCAAACATCTTATCGCTTTTGAAAAAGGTGAAGAAACTTGTAATGTATGTCCCTGTCAAAAGCTATTGATCAATTATGAAGCTGATACTGTAGCTATAAACTGATACGGGCCTGACTACAATGCCTATCCCCACCACACTGGACTTCTGTCACCAATTGGCTGCACCAGTGATAATGGTGTTAGGTATATGAATACTTATGCAATCATTATTGTTGTATTTAATATATGTAACTTGTGTACATCATCTGATTTTACAGTATAAGATCCTCGGTGCATCTTCTTTGTGTGTTCCATGAGTACGCGGCCGTCTCTCAGTCGGTCTCACAAGTCCCTCACACACTCTTCTACTCCTCAGTGGTGTCAAGGTTCAAACTTCACACACACAAACACACACACACACACACACACACAGTGAGCAGCAGCGCGACACACAGAAGGAAACCAGGTGGTGTTTGTCTGCATATGTATTGTGGTACATGCTCTTAAACTCTCTCTCTCTCTCGCGCTTCACATCTTCTCCGAGTGCCCCCTTTGGCCCAGATTATTAGATATGATTAAAAAAAACGTTATTAACGTTAGCTGAATGGAAATTGCATGTGGGGCTTCAAGGCTAAATAAATAAATAAAAAATGAACACCTGCAGCAACGTTTAAAACAAATGCTTTTTTTTTTATTGTGCTCAGTCCGAGAGTGGAGGAGAAATACAAAAAATCCTATCAAAATCAATAAAAAAAGAATGCCAATAATTCGCTGCCAAGATCTCAGATGAAAAGATTTTGAGTGTAGCTGAAGATAACTGACAGAAGCGGTGGTCACAATTGGAATAATGAATCATCTTTCAGAGCATTATCTGGAGAGTCAATGGGCTTTAAGTCCTACATTATCATCATCATTATTATATTGAATACAATTAACACAGCGATGAAAACCAGACTGAATTGTTTTAGCTGGAGATTAGATTTGAGTGTCATCAATTAGAGTTAATATCCATCTTGTCTGCAGAAGATGAACTTGTTGTTGGTGTGCACGAGACAACCTCAAGAGTTGCCATTGTGTTCATCGACTGGAGTTGTCATTTCCCCTCGGTGACTTCATCCTTTGTCATCGAGATTTTTAGCTGGAGGACATCAACAAAATCTGTTTTATTACTGATTAAACCATTTATTAATCTTTTGATCAATTTTAAATGATGTGAAGTCACTCGTCAAGAAAATGCCGATCAAGATTTCCCAGAGCACAAGACGACACGATGACATCCCAAATGTCATCAAACTAAAATATATTCAATTTACAAAGGAGAAGTAGCAAATATTCACTCTTGAGAAGAGAAAACCATCAATGTTCAGCACGTTGGCTTGATACCTTTTTAATCAATTTCTATAAATCATCTAATTGATTCATTATTTCAGCAACTGTTTGATTGATTTAATACTATTCAGAAAACAGCGAAGACAATTCACTTCTACGCGATAATAAAAGTCGAAATGTAAAGTTAGACACCGAACCGAAATACAACCGTGACACAGTGAATATATTAAATGTGTGTTTCTGTCATCCGTATGAACATGTAATTTATTCCTCATATTTCCAGTGTTGAGACATGGACTCTAGTGGACATATTGAATAGCAGACAGGGCACCTCGAGGAGCCATAAAGCCCACAGTATCAGCTGTTGTTGACTATCAGCATAATTCTAGGACAAATTGTCCTCAAGGACAGAAGGCGTGGTGTGTTTTTAAAGTAGAAAACAACAACAACAACAACTCCTAAGATGATATGAACTGGAGTAAAACAACAGGCAGAGGGTCGATCACGCTCAAAACAGCAGATCAATCAATTACGTCTCATTTCCTGCCGTGGCGGCGTCACTCTGACCTCCGCACGCGGCAGAGTGACGCCGAACACAGCGCAGTGCACGGCAGTCGACGGCTATCTGGGGAACAGCGGGTGATGCTAAGTGGCGGGAAGCGAGTCGCCAGAAGGGAAACATTTCCCAGAAGCGTTGGGACGGTGTGACCGGCTCGGACGGAGCGTCAGTCGGCTCCACCGCCGGCCATTTCGCAGGAAGTCGCTGCCATATATGGCGGTCACAGACTATTGTGTCTGTAGCTGCATGCTCCTACTGTGCTATGTTTCCATGGCAACCAAGACGAGTCAGTCTTTTTTTTTCTCTCTCTCTCTCTCTCTCTCTCTCTCTCTCTCTCTCTCTCACACTCACACACATCAGTAGGCCTATAGATCTTCATTCCAAACTTGTTTCAGCCCAGAAGATCAGATAGCGTGTGTGACGCACTCTCATAATCTTTTCCCCAAAGTGTTCACGCCATCCTGATGCGGCACTTTCTCTGTTCACACCAGCTGTTTCTCTCCTACCCTAATTTTACATCCTTTCCCCCCCACAGCTCCACAAAAAATATATAGACACAACTGTTTGGTTTCTATTCTTTGATGCCACATGGTGTGTGTCTGTGTGTGTGTGTGTGTGTGTGTGTCACACCAGGTGGAGTGGCCTCCTCTTCGGGAGTTTCTGGACGATGCGTGACCGATCGAATCATCTCCAACCCAAAAGGTCTCTGTGCACTAAAATCCCCGAAATAATAGCAGGACGGACGAAAAGTCAAGTGTGCTTTGCATAAATAGGCGTTTTACACACAGCCACAACTCAAGCTGTGCAATCAGGGAAATCACCAAGTCACACAAACACACACACACACACACCGACAGAGACACACAAACACAGACAGACAGACACACACACACACACACACACACATCTACAGAGGAGCTTTGTTGTTGCTTTTTTTGAGACCTTCATAAAAGCATCATTATCCGGCCTGAACAACGTGGCAGGGAGCAGGTATCGGTGCTCCCCCCAGTGTGTTACATTTCATTCGTATGGCAGGTGAAGATCGGCTCGTGTGGAGCTGCAGGATTGAGTCACCGACCCCTTTCCCCCTACCTCCTTTCTCATCTTCACTCCCCCTCTTCTTTTACCTCTCTCATCCGTGTTTGCCTTCTCCACTCCCCTGTGACATCATTCTCATTTGAATTCATATTCAGAAGACACAGCTCACACACACACACACACACACACAGGCGCACACGCACACGACAGTAAACACAGCCAGACACTCCGCAGAGCTCTGACATCGTAGAAGTGTTTACTCATACTGTTTTCATTTGCTGCGTCGTTGATTCTAAGTAATGAGCTAGAAAATACTAAGCAATCACATGAGGAAGTATAGAAACAACTCCCGACTGTGTCCATCAGGTCGGAGATGCTGCACCCACTCCTCCTCGTGCACTCACACACACACACACACACACGCGAGGGCACTTGAAGGACAACGACACCGTGCCAAATTCCATTAGCAAATGGGTTCCTTGAGAGGAAGAGGAGACGAGATGAAGAAAGTAACTTACTGGATGCAGGGGATTTGCTGCGTTGTGATTGGAGGACAGTCCTGGGGGAGCCTCGGCTCAGAGAGGCAGACATCTTCCCGTAGGTCACCGCCTTCATCATACGACACTCTAAAAAACCACGAAGAGGAGAGAGACGTTCAGGGTCTTTCGTGTTAAATACTAAATCTGAACAGGGTAGCGAGGATGAATGAAGTGAACACTGGTGTGTTTTGCATACTGATGGCCTGAAGGCGTGTGAGTCTGTGGGAGACTTTGACATTCACACACACACTGAAGGGAGAAAGCTTTCACACACTGACAATTGACACACATGTATGTCCTTTTCCGTCGGAATGAAAATTCACATTTTAGAGATTTTCTAACCGGCGATGGTTTTAATATTCATGCATTGATCTTGACCTTTTGTCATACAAAGAAAACACAAAGCACTAATGTACCAACACAGCTGTAATTGGTTTTGCCTTCAGGTCCCCAGGCAAAAATGAGTTCTGACCTTCCCCTCGGCTCGCTTTCCAAACGCAATTATTGTGGCGTTTCGGAAGTGACAGCTCTGGCTCACGGAGGTCTGATATTTTACAGACACACACATCCTGATCAATGAGCTATGGACACACACACACACACACACACACACACAAACACACTCCTTGCGTCCTTTATCCCCAAAACTTTGCTCCTTTCCTGTTCATTAACCCAGCCCCATTATAGCTTATTCCCATTTTAGACCAGCGGGAAGGGGAAATGATACTGCTGAGTGTGTGTGTGTGTGTGTGTGTGTGTGTGTGTGTGTGTGTGTGTGTGTGGAAGTCATTATGGCCTTGTGATTAATGTACAATGTGGAGTGTTAACATGATGACAGTGTGCCAAAGCTGAGGCAGAGGCGATAATTATATAGTGATGCTGAGAGGAGGCGAAGTTGTCTGCAGCTCTGACTCTGAATGTCTCGCTGTCGGCTGCGTTTGTCGCATCCGACTTTTTCTCTCTGCCTCGGTCCTCGTGGGCTCTGCCTCTTGCTCTCCGTCACCCGGAGCAAGAGAAGGTGTCAGAATTTGCTCTTTGTCTTATGGGACAGTTTGTGTGTGTGTGCGCACGTGCACATGCACATGTCTGCATTTCTTCTAACTCATCATGTGGAGAAAGATCTAATCGTACAATGTGGGAACAAAATAAAATAAATGTAAATACATTTGAGGATAAGCATTGGCTTTTGGGGACAGTCATGTATACAAACATGAAATGTGACCCCTGCATTTAACTAAATGTTCGCCACCAGTGTTATCCTTTATCAATTCATTATAAGTTGACCCGTCTTGCTTCACACACTATCATTCTGATATTGTGGAGAGAGAAAAATGTACACTACCGCTCAAAAGTTTGGGGTCATCCAGACAATTTTGTGTCTTCCATGAAAACTCACTTTTATTTATCAAATGAATTGAAAATTGAATAAAAAATATAGTCAAGACATTGACAAGGTTAGAAATAATGATTAATATTTGAAGTATTAATTTTGTTCTTCAAACTTCAACCTCAAAGGAAGGCCAGTTGTATAGTTTATATCACCAGCATAACTGTTTTCAGCTGTGCTAACATAATTGCACAAGGGTTTTCGAATCAGATATTAGTCTTCTAAGGCGATTAGCAAACACAATGTACCATTAGAACACTGGAGTGATAGTTGATGGAAATGGGCCTCTATACACCTATGGGGATATTTCATTAGAAACCAGACGTTTCCACCTAGAATAGTCATTTACCACATTAACAATGTATAGTGTGTATTTTTGATTAATGTTATCTTCATTGAAAAAACAGTGCTTTTCTTTGAAAAATAAAGACATTTCTAAGTGACCCCAAACTTTTGAACGGTAGTGTATATTTATATTGTTTTAAACCAATAACAATGTTACTCCCACGTTCCCATACTTTAGGAGCAGGGGTGCAACTTGGGTAACAGTGTCTTGTTCAACTAAAGACACTTTGACACAGCAGGAGATCAAACAACCAACGTTACCGTTGACGATGAAGATAACCTAGTATAGTCTGGCTCATCGGATGTCGGATGTGGGAATACGTTTGTTATTGGATGGTTATCTCACGGTGCGATCTTCTTCATTCAAAAAGCATGCGGGTACCATTGCATCCCGGGCTTAGCGCCGCCTTAGAAGAGTCGGATTGGTTTGAAGAAATATAATCACAGCAGAGTATTATTCTCTCTGATACTAGAATGCTAATGTGTGGAGTGAGACCTTTCTTTATCTTTATCAGTGAGACAGTGGAGACAGGGCTAACTATACTATCTAACCTCTAGTGAATTGAGGAAGTGATGTCAGTCTGTACAATGTCATGAGTGTATTAAAGACAAAACTAAGGGGTCTTTATTAAAGGAAGATGACTATGGCCAAAATGTGTCTCACCAGCATTTGGCTTATTCAGATACTGATATACAGATTTTATACCGAGTTAATTTCAAAATGACATTTTTTATTAAATTTAGTTTGTCCACAGTATCAAATTCAAGGATTTATGTTGTTTTTGTAATAATAGAATAAAGCAATACAAAAATGTAATAATGAAAGAAAAAGATCAGGATCATATCTAATGTCTCCATCTATATTAAATTCACTAGCAACTCCAGACATATCTTTTTTCCATCAAGATTTAAATCTAAATCATCCACTGAAAGATGTCTGAGCCTGTGTCTGGATGATTAATCCACACATCTTGAAAACAGTCAACTCCCTAATAGTGTTACTAATTTCAACAAAGGATGTTTTAGAAACTGCACGGCCTAATTTGAACCTTGAAAATTATTTTGGTGGAAGTTTAAGTATGATGTTAGAGCCTGACGCCGAATTCGGAGTAAATACTAATATTTTTGAAAGATAAACAGGGTGTCTCTTGTTAATCCAGATAAAAAGAATGCCAGCCACAATTGATGGAGCCCATGCAGCCTTGATTTATTCTGCCGACTGATACTTTAAATGGATCAAGAACATGTTCCCTATATATACTCCAGAGCAGACAAACACACACACAGCAGGTGGTTGCTGTACTGTTTGAGGTTTTCAACCAATCATCAGTAAATAATGAAAACGCCGAGCCTGTAAACACGGTGTTTAAATGCCCGAGGTTGTATGTAGGAGTTTGTCTTGTGGTCTTTTTTTTCTAACCATTATATTATATGGAAAGAAGAGTAGCAGGGAAGAGAGGGAGGAAAAAAGAGAAAGAGAGACAAAAAGGGGGGGAGGAGGTGAAGGACGGTGACCAAGGTAGGGATGAGTATTATTTAATGGATGAATGGGGAAATAAATGAATTGAACAAAAAGCCAAAAGCCCACTAACTCATGCTAGAGAGTGGATGCGAGATGAGAGGGTGAGAATACTGATGAGCACTAAATGACAGGAGCATGCAGACAGCGATGCAGACTGGTGTGTGTGTGTGTGTGAGGGGGTGAAGTGAGGACAGCAGCCCTCGGTGGGGAGGGAGACAGAGGAGAGGAAGAGGAAGCGTGAGGTTAGACGATGGCTTAAGTGCAGGTGGTGAATAAACAGAAGGCGGACAAAAAAGAAGTGGATTAGAACATAGAAGTAATGTGGGTAAAATAGTGTGAATTTTCATATGCATTTCCTATTCATTACATTTACTATTATAATACAAAAAAACATACGACACGGTAATGTAAAACCACATTCTTAAAACAAATAATCCCTATTTTATTTTAATTTTATTGAAGCGACAGAATATTGTATCACAAAAATCTAACTATTTCCTCACAGTGTGATCGCACTAGATGATGAATTGCTCAACCCCAGAAAACAGCACACACACACGCACACACACACACACACACACACACCCATGTACGCACAAAAAAAAACATTATGAAAGCTCAGCTGGGGGCAGGAAGAAGTGGGAGTCAGATGTGAAATGTCAGCATGAAAAATATGGGACCACCTACTAGAAGCCTCGCCGCTCTCATCCAACATCAAGTCGTCTTGGTAGCGGAACTTCTCCGGTCCGCACGCTACGAAGACGTCCTCGTCGCCGAAGAAGTCCTGGAGACACGACACCTGGAGACAAAGACACAGAGGATTTTATATTTATTCATATTTTCGATTCCAAGTCACACTCCGAGTTAATTGTGGACGTGTGCTTTATTTCACTCCAGTGGCATCTTTCTACTTCTAGGGCAGGGGTGTCAAACTCATTTTCAGCGTGGGCCACATCAGCATCATGGCTGCCTCTTAAAGGGCCGGTGTAACTGAAACACTGTTTACACTGTAGCTACAATCCGCTACAGCGCATCAAATGGTGACATTTATGTGTTAACTGTACATGGTCCCTTTTCAATAAAGATAATAATAATAACTACTCCCGAACAAATTGTGAAATAAATCTCTGTGCATTTGATTATTATGTATTCAAGTGTAGGAGTATTGTACATAAGAACATTTCTCTAATTTTATAATATATCCATTTAATTTGAAACCTTCAAAATTAAAGCACAGGATATGATTCTTACATTTCTTGAAGAGAAGCTGATCATGTCTCTTTCAAGCCGTGAGGGGCCACATAAAATGACGTGGCGGGCCACATTCGGCCCGCGGGCCTTGTGTTTGACACCAAAGAAACCTCAACTATTTATAATGTTGAAGGAAAAGAAAAGCTTCATGCAGCAATAAAGTCCCAGCTGGTTCTGCAGATATATAAATGACACACTCTCCTTATCTTCTTTAGTTCAAAGCTCCTGATGCTCTGCACACACTGCACACTAGAACACACACTAACACACTAACACACTGCGCTGCTCTGAGCATGCTCACAAAATTGACTTTCCCGGAGAGTCCAAGGCCACAGATAAAGAACACATGGGAGGTCTGTTTTTTTATCAAGCATGTTCTTGCCAGCGTGCATTCTGGGGAACATATCTGTGTGCACGTCTCACGTGTCCCTGAGCTCCAGCACGGCGTCGTTTCTCCAGTTAATCAGTATGTCGGCGGCAACTTTAATGAGACCTGAGGACTCACTAATTTGCTGATTCGCTGCAGCACGTGCACCGGACATCCAGAGCCAGGGAGTCTGTTCCCCGGAGGACGAGAGTCCCATGAATGGTAATGAGTAGCAAAGAGAAGAAAAACTGAAAGACGAGGGAGAGCATTTTACGAGGTACGGAGAGACTTAAAAATGAGAGCGAGAGAGAGAGAGGGTATGAGGAAGAGAGGAGTTTAAAGATATGAAACATTTGAGATTAATGTTGAACTAGAATGGGCACTCTGTAGAGCGCATACCGTCGCATATCACAGGATTGGGCAATGAATTATGAACATGTTGGCATTAGTTGCATGCCAATTGGATAAAAATTGACCGTGCTATGGTAAAAAGAAGATTTTGACCTTTCCATGACATTGACCTTGACCTTTGACCCGATTGATCCCAAAATATAATCAAATGGTCCCCGGCTAATAATCAATCATCCCACCAAATTTCATGCGATTCGGTTAAAAACTTTTTTTGTTATGCGAGGAACACGCATACAAATAAATAAATACACGGCAATCAAAACATTACCTTCCGCATTTTCAATGCGAAGGTAATAAGTAGAGTTGACTCACAGGGGGAAGTCTTAATGAGTCACTGTCATTCTTTGAAGGCTCCATACGGCAAAGCTAATAGCGAACCGAGTGACGTGCTGACAGGCCCCGATTCCAATGCAACACCACACAAGACAGATGTTGTCATGCTTTAATCTATAAACTCACCCTAAATCAGCAATAACCAATTCATGATGACAAACAGGCTTAGAAACACGGCGCTCTTCATTGTTTTCTATTTGATTAAATGAACAACTAATTCTATATCTGATCTAAACTCTGTATGATTTTCTCAAACAACTTTAATTACACCCCACAGGCCACCATCACATTTGAATCCCAAGCCATTAATATTCCAAATCATATTTCGCGAGAGGCAACGGTAGTCAGAAAAGGGATTTACAGGATGACAATATTTCATCCGTCGGCTATGACAAATTTCCAACCCAAAAACTATTAAGAGCAATTACAATTTAGGCTGCATGCATATCGAGCACCGCCTGGAGTTACCTTTATTGCATTTTCATGGCGATTAACATCTAAGAATCCATTTAGACTCCTAATAGCCACAGATCAACAGCCCCAAAGAAAGTCACAGCGGATATAACAGCAACATCGACATGTGTGTGTGTGCGTGTGTGTGTGTGTGTGTGTGTGGAGATGGTTGGAGTCATACTGCCTAACAGAGACACACTCTCTGTAGAGAATGGATCCATTTTATTTAACTTTTCAAATCAAGGTTTGAGTCCCTGTCCGCGTACATTGGGCCACACATCACGTGAAAACATATGGTTCTGAACAGCCACACATGGAGATGTGTGTGTGTGTGTGTGTGTGTGTGGAAGCGATATTAATCTAGTTTCATATAAAGCGCATATTGCTTTTTTCCCATGATACCCCCCGATAGCGTGCTGGTCATTATTTGAGGGGTGAGCGGCTCCAGAAACAGATGCAGAGGCTGGTTCTGTTCACATTTCCCCAGCGGGCCATGGACACTCCTACCTCTAAGTGTGTTTATTTGACTGTAAATTGTACATTATTTTAATGTGTATGTCAATGTCACATTGATCGCTCTTTCTTCTTTCTTATCGATCTGTTGTTTTTCAGTGGGGAATGGACATTTTCCACTTTAGCTGTCGGAAACATTCGTAAAGAAGGTTTTAAATATCATACATTTGAATGAAATGAGTTTCAAACAGTTTGGGAATGAATATTTAACATTTATTCTGAAGTTTTTAAAAATATTTCATGCAATCGATTTTAATAATGTGGAAGCACTGTTTTGAGTTTTTGTAAAAAATGACGTGTTTTTGTTGATGCTCATACTGTATAAATGCTCACTTTTATACACTCTCTTGATCTCAATGCTAATCTAAAGAAAGATATATGTTTAGCTCTAAAGGAATGATAATGTTTGCGTGGCAACCGTTCAGGGTATAATCATACATTTCAAGCTGGCGGTCTTTTGAATGGTTTCTACTCGCAGTCGGACCACGACGCTGCTGCTGCTGCTGGAGCCGACCCACATGCAGGAGGAAGCTGAAATGAGGTCCTTTGAAGCTGCTTACCACCAGATAGAAACTGTACCAGACATGTCAGGTAAACAGGGAGGAAAGGAAGGAACCATTCATCATTTCTGTCATATGCATTGAATGTGTTTATGGAACTCTGGAACGCTTCAATCTGTACACGTGAGATATTATTCTGTCCATCCTGGAGAGGGATCCTCCTCTGTTGCTCTCCTGAAGGTTTCTTTGCTTTTTTGCCCCCGAAAGGGTTTTTTTTCTATTTTTTGGGAGTTTTTCCTGATCCGATGTGAGGTCAAAGGTCTGGGATGTCGTACGTGTACTGATTGTAAAGCCCTCCGAGGCAAATTCGTACTTTGTGGTATTTGGCTATATAAAATAAAATGTATTTAATTGAGAGAACACGTGCGGAATATAATCAGAATGATGAGGACGGAAAGAGGAAAGTGAAAGAGAAATAGTGGCAGCGGTGTCTTTGTGTAAGTCAGGCTCTATAGGGGCTCTTCTGAGCTGCAGGTGAAACTAATATGGAGCAACACATGAACAGATACTGTATATTGAGAAGTGTGTGAAAAGTATGGTTGGCATGGTGATACTGCCCCCTCCCCCAGGCTTTGTTGCATGGCTAGTGCATGCCACTGGCTGCACAATGGGCCTACTGTGATCCATCATTCATATTTCATCTACTTTGCTCTACAGAACTGTGTCATTCACATAAATCCATACAAACACCTTATCATGTGGCTCATGGTCTGGTTTATATTGAAATAAACCAGACCTATTGAAAGGTGAAAAGAGAAAGAGAAAAAGAGAGAGAGAGAGAGAGAGAGGTGTGGGGGGGGGGGAGGAATCATTAAAAGCTGTTAAAAAAAAATCCCCAGAGTTAGAGAGGGAACACGCCGAGAGAGGGAAACGAGCAACAGAGGAGGATCTATTCCTGACTGCTGCTCGTACCCCTTCTCCGAGCACGATGACAAAAGATGCCGCTTTGATGTCTCTGCTGCTGCTGTGAATGTTGTGCGGATGTTGTGCGGATGTTGTGCGGTTACACAACATCCACTGGTGCTAAAACAAGGACAGGAAAAAAACGATCAAAGGAACTGAGGAGAAAAGCGAGACTAGAATAAGATGATGAGAAAAGAGCAGAGCAGATTGTGGAAATTGGCAATTTCATAACTCTACCATCACCTCGCACACGTTTTCTTATTAAAACCTGAAAAGGCTCTAAGGAAGCACATCCAGACAATAAAAAAAACATAATAAATTCACTTGTTTTGGTTGAGAGCAAAACAGAATCAAGACATAAGTTTGACAGGTTTAAAGTTTGTGTCACATCTCACGTGCCCAACACACAACCATCGTCCCTCATACTGACGGTGCTCTACATGACACGAGGGCAAAAGGCATTTGTTATTAGGCTTGTTATCATTTTATATATTTAGCTTTTACAACAGGGAGAGGTTTGTTTACAAAAAAATATATTACTTCATGACCAACGAAAGCATACACTGACAAATGTGACCATCATCTGAGGATCTGTTACGCAACACGTGATTGTTATGAACACGTCTCAGTAAACTCATTTATGTTGTCACTACGCCACCTAGTGGAGAAACACTAAACACCTACCAAAGTGTCTGTTTCTCACATTCCCTGTGTTTTTCCTTCTCTTTCTATGTTTATTTGAGATTAAATACGTACTTAAATTAGACTTTTTTTAAAAAGCTGATTTTAGGCACATACTCTCTCTTTCTGCTTCGGCAAACACTCCCTACATCCTGTATATAACCCTCTATATAATTATCAAATATATGTTGACTAAATATTCTTTGTTGTTGTGAATTGTTGACTGTTTGCACTTTATTAACTTATCACTTTATCACTTTTTATTATTACTATTATTCATTTGAACAACTTAAGTGCAAAGGTGGATCGTAAACTGAGGTCGACAAGCACTGCCTCCACATGGTGGCACTGTTAAATAACCACATGGTGTTGAGAGCTGTACAGGTCATTCCACACAACACAAATGCAACTGCAGTACCACCAGAAAAGCATCGACAAGGTGCACTGGACAAGGTGTACTGGACAAGGTGTACTGGACAAGGTGTACTGGACAAGGTGCACTGGACAAGGTGTACTGGACAAGGTGCACTGGACAAGGTGCACTGGACAAGGTGTACTGGACAAGGTGCACTGGACAAGGTGCACTGGACAAGGTGCACTGGACAAGGTGTACTGGACAAGGTGCACTGGTGTAGACTCACTACACACACTGACCACCTGGACATCGAGGATCAAACAAGAAAGAGAGAGATAGGCACAGACAGTTATACGCCATAACATCTGAGTTGCTCTTCTGTTTGTGTCTATCATGAGGGATGGCAGAGTTTTCGTGCGGGTGCTCACACACACACACACACACACACACACACACACACACACACACACAATGAGCATACTGTATGGTGACCACTAGCTCATCTCACTTTTAGTGAGAACACACACACACACACACACGGCCAAATGTGGAGACACAACCCTGACTGTTATGTTGTATGGACACACACAAACGACCAGCGACAGACGCCCCTTCTGAGCCCCCCGGGGGTGCAACATCTTCGCTTTTTTTGTGTTCAGATGCTGGGAACAATGATCAGTGACAACTCCGCTCACTCTGCTCTTTTAGATCGTCTATTTCCGTCTCCCTGTCAGATGAGAGATCTACTTGAGGGCTCATCTGTCAGCTCCTCGCTTTGTCATGGGAGTTTCTGATAGCCGCTGTGTGAGGCACATGTGTTTGTCTACCTCGATTAGTTAGTAAGTTACACTTAGTGCGGAAACAATCAATCGATATTGTCTATGTAAAAGTTCAACATTTAAGATTAATATAGATATAATTAAAAGTTCAAATGTGTAAATATAGTGCTTTCTTTTCCTGCCCGTATTTTATTATTTTTCCTATTTTGATCACCAAAAAAAAGTATCGTCAACACTTTTAATAACTCATTTATCAAGAAATAGTTAGGCATATTTCTTGGGTCCAGCATCTCAAATGTGAGCATTTGCTGCTTCTCTGTGTTAGATTGAATATATATTTAGGTATAAACCGTTGATTTGATAAAACAAGACATTTGAAGACACTTTCACAAGTATTTGGTAAATAAATCACTATTTTCTGACATTCTATAGACTAAATATATATTATATATTATATTAATTGATAATTAAAAAAACATGAACTGCCCCCCTGTCGACAATACACTGAATATTTTTTAGAGGTTATTTAACGTGACTGTTTTTGCTTGTGTGTATTCTTTTTTAAACGTTGTCTTTCTTTGGTAAGAAACCTAAGCATTTCTCTCAGATTAAAACAAAGAGCCGTCTAGAGAGAGACATAAAAAACCCAAATAGAAAAGGAGATTGGAGACTCAACCGCTAATCTCCTGCACCACAATAGATTCACAGTGTTTGCACAGAGGACGCAGGGAGGTCGACGGGATCTCTGCCCACGAAGAGAGCTCATTCTGGAGGGACGAGCTGTTTCTGCACCCTGTGGGGCGATAAACTCAGTGGAGCTGTCCGCGGTGCTGAATCAACTGCAGCTGGCCGGCTGCTCCGAAACACCAACAACGGAGAGAGACAGACGGATGGAAAACTGGAAGAAGGGCAGACTGACGGAATAACAGATGGCCGTATTGATACAAGATAAAAGGAGAGAGAGAAAGAGAAAGGGGAGAAAATAATCTGTTGCAAATATGCAGAGCATCTAAAGCGAAGGACTAAAAAAGATGCAAAGGAATGACAACGTTTTTAATATTTACATACCACTGTGTATGGGCTGCAGCAGACATCAGAATTGGATGCAGTGTGTAGCCTAGGGGTGGGACTATAATCAATATAACTGCATGGGTTTGACATTTATTAGCAAAAATTACTGTCTTGAAATGGCCATCATCTTATAGACTATAATCAATATAACTATATGAGTTTGACATTCATTTGGAAAGAACAGGGCATTTTTTCTTGGGGCAAAAGCTAACAATTACTATCTTTAAATGGCTGTCATTTTATAGAAATTAGCAGTGATTTGTCCGTTTTAAACAGGTCAAAATCTCTACATTTAGAGGTAATTAAAATACTGCGCATTCACAGTGTGATAATATTGACTTGTGCTGTGTTATTATGATGATTAAATAAGTAAAATGAATGTCACATGTCACACTTTTGAGGAAAGACATGACATCCAGAGAGCCCACAGGCCAATCTGACCCCAGTGCACTTCACACATGCTGTCAGCGGGTCCTGGAGGCTCTTTAGCAGTGGCGGGGCCTTCAATGCCGTCTTACTACAGCTGAACAACCTAATGTAAGATTAGTTCACCATGTATGTATGTATGTACATATCAGAGAAGTCATTCACACCGGGGCGCTAGATGTTACGACGTGCGTGGCATTTTCACAAGAAGTAGAACGTAGAGAAATTGGTTAATTATTCCGTGGCGGATGGCGGAAGTAAGCGAGGGAAGCGTTCACCTCAAAACCAGCACACAGCAGACTGGCTGCTCTCTTGCGTAACATCTTGGTGGTGGGGGACGAGAGGATGATGGCAAAGCTCTCGTCCCTGATGAACCACACCTCCCACCCCATGCATGACACTCTGGCAGCTCTGCACAGCTCCTTCAGCCACCGGCTGATTCCTCCTCGTGTCTGAGGAGAGATACCTCAAGTCCTTCCTTCCTGCTGCTGTCAGGCTGCACAACAAACTGCAGTAGATCCTGGAGATCCTGGCAAACTCAACCCTTTACTCAGCACTTTACTTTGTTTTCCCCTTGTATATTTAGTTTCCTCTGTATATTTAGTATTTTAGTTTAGTATTTAGTATTGTTATTGTCTTTTATTTTTATTAATGCTCTAACGTGCACCGCTGCTGTGATCCTGAAATTTCCCGACTGTGGGACTAATAAAGGATTATCTTATCTTATCTTATCTTATGTAACCGCGTCTGCTCTCCACAAGGGGGAGAGTCGACTTTGTTTTGAAGATGTGTTTCTCTCAGCGTGTCTGAAGGGAGCCAATCATGGAACAAACAAAAAAAGGAAATATGCAGCGCTGTTTCAACAAGGAGATAAATCAGATGCAACATCAGCCTCAACTTCCCTGCCTCTCGCCAGCCTTTCCCCCCTCCAGTGTTCTCCTCACCTTTATCCCATCTCTATTGTCTTGTCATGCTGTCTTGCTTTTATCCAACTCTCTCTCTCTCTCTCTCTCCTCTAACCTCATTCTTTCACTTGTTTATTTCATCTCCCCCTTATTGATCTCCCCCCACCCATTCAGTCTGTTGGCTTTAATCCATTTTAAAGGATGAGTGTGCATGAGCTTGTGGGTGGATACAGATATATTGAGAGTGTAATGAAATGCCCAGGTTACTAGAGCGATCATTGACAGAAGAAGACGTACATAATACTGAGTGAGGGGACAGCAGGAGGTGGGTCACTGAGTTTGTTTCTTAGTTTAGTTCATTGACTTCAATACAAAAATAAAGGCGGCAACATCCGTCTGATGAGCAAACAAGTCTGGTTTTGTTTGATCAACAGTCTAAGACCTAAAGGTATATTTGAAAACAAGAAATATTCACATTTGACAGACAGGAAAGAGGGAATATATTTGGTAAGACAAATCACTCAAACGATGAACCGGATATGAAGATAGTGGCATCCTTCTCTTATGGTTGATTTAGTCAAAACAAGCCCTATTAGCATATAAATCAAACTGTTTTGATTCTGCTGTACATTGACTGGACATTTGAAAACTTGAAGTGCAATACACTTAAATATTTGAATTGTATTTTATAAGATTTTTTTGTGGGTAGCTTTAGCATATGTATATAGTTGCAGTGGTTTTCTATTACTTTAAAATGGCTAAATAGAATAATTCTGCTATGTACTGCATCAAAGTGGGACATTAGGACTACATCACATTTTAAGAGAGTGCAACATCTGAGGTATTTATTAGGACATAATTCTACCTTTCAATTGGCTTTGAGGAGCATTACATGATCCAATGTTTACAACGCCATGTGCTTCCCATATCCGAGTCCCAGTCAGACAAAAGCTCTGAAAGTTGAGATATTACGGTCCCGCCGCTCTTTAAGCAACTAAAAGCACGCAGCTGGAACACAATCTTTCAAATGCAGATTTGGTTGAGAGCGATGAGAGTCAGGAAGTGTGTGAGGCAGACAGTGTGTGTGTGTGTGTGTGTGTGTGTGTGTGTGTGTGTGTGTGTGTGTGTGTGTGTGTGTGTGATGAAATTGCGGTGTGACTAGGTTCTCAAAAAATCTGCCTGTGCTGGAAATGTCTGCCATCGATCCTAATTTGGCAGCAGGTCCTCTGACTACAGACAGCCCTCCAATCTGCTACAGTCACCGTCTGCCGGTAAACAGACACAACAAGCTAACTGACAGATTGAAGCCGAGAGGGAGAGAAACAATCTGAATCGACACCTCCTGTTCACACGCATACACATCGTAAGATGTCTAAACGCCACATATTCTCAATGTGAATTTCTGCAGATGTAGTTAATAGTAGCAACTACACTGTATAGTATAGGTGCATGACACACACACACACACACACACAGACCATGCTGCACTGAGTAACTGTGACTCAGCAGATCAGCAGCAGCAGATGGACTTTGCTTCCCACAAACCTCTGCAGAAGAAAAAAATGTGACATCATCAACACACAATCCACCACATGAAGATTAAGAAACAGCTATATTGCTTAGAATATGAGCAAAATCCTTGATGTTCAATGTTTTCAAGCGGCGTTGCCATAGCACCCTCTCTACAGTCCCTGCATAGCTGGATGCAGACTAATTAGGAGAAGGAGGACGGGGTGGAGGCAACAAAACGAGGATAAAGTGTGGGACAAAGTGAGAAGAAATGAAAAGGGGATGACAAATAAAGCTATGTTATAGAGAGTGATACACTGAGAGACAGAGAGGGGGGCAGGAGAGATGGAAAGACAGAGAGTGGGGAGAGCGAACGGTGCCATATGTTGCAGCTTGAGGATTCGGGTGTGCTAATTAAATGAGAACTAAATAGCCGTAAACAAAAAATGGCATGTTGACAGCAAGAGAGAAACAGACTAGGGGGAAAAAGGAAGTTTAAAGGAAGTATGGACGGCCTGATGGAAGTGAAGAGAGAGAATCTGTACACAGAAAGAAAGGTGAAGATTACATAAGAGGAGAAATAATGACGCAGATGGGAGAGAGAAGCAGAAACAGTAACGGGTGGATAGAAAATGAAACTAAAAAGGAGGCTCAGAGAGAAGGAGGCTGCAGAGAAAAGAGAAGATAACAGATATTAAAAGCTCTTACGCCTTGCCAACAAGGAGAAGAGGCCAACAATGCAGTTTGAGAAGTGAGAGCTGCACTGCAGATAGTGAACAGGTGGCTCCTCCACACTCTACTCCTACATTAAGCCTCTATTTAACTTAACATGCACCATTTAATGAGTGTCAAAACATGCTCAGGTATTACTTGGGCCATATATAACAAACAGCCAGAAAATAAATGCGTGTCAGAAAAGGACATTAAGTCTGAAGTAACCTGTTTACATGAGGACTGATTACTTTGAGGTAAATGTCAAGAAACACCAGAAGCAATGTCAGAGCTTTTTAGAGCAGATCGTACAATTTTCGGGTGTCAATCCCAACATTTTAAAATAATTTGATATGTTAAGAGGATACGTCTCAAAGCTCCTGTCATCATACTTCACACACGAATAATAATATGCCCCAAAAATACGTAAATAGTCATGCGAACTATACTCAGTGAGGCTGTCTGAGCCTTAGAGCTAAATGCTAACATCAGCATGCTGACAAGCTAACTATGATAATACTCATATTGGGGATGTGAAGAGGGTTTAATGTTCAACATCTTAGTTCACTGTGTAAGAATGTATTACAGTTTGCTTAATTGTCACGACGGGATTAGGGTGGACCCAAATGCACGACTCAGGAGACAGATAATTCAAATAAAGATTATTTACTGAATGCGTCGTCAAGATCGGAACAGACAGAATAATCAAACTATGGAAAGCTCGAGGGCTTGGTCGGAAAAACACAAGACAATGTGGCAGAGGACAAGTGGAAGTGAGGGAACCTAAGTAGACAGGGACTAACGAGGGAATGGGAAACAGGTGAGATGGACATGAAGACCAGGTGAAGGGAATGAGGGACTAACGAGGGAGTGATCAGAGGCAGGTGAAGGGAGTTGGACTGACGAGATGGGAAGCAGGATCTGGAATGACATGATAGTTAGTGACAGGATGAAAACAACTAATACAAAAAGGAAGGCGTGGAGCTAAACTGTTACATTAATAGCACTAAACACACAAAATACAGCTGAAGCCGATATGGAGTTTGTTCATGAACACAGAAAATAAAGATCATCCGATAACTAGATTATTAGTGATATTTCACTAAAAGCCAAATAAGTAAATATGAAGTGGCTAAAGTTGAGGATTCATCCTCTGCAGATGTATGTCCAAAATGCAATGCCAATTCTTGAAATAGTCATGACATATTTTAATGCTCAGGTTGGACAGATAGACCAACAATCCCGAGATGCACGCCCCCAACACAGATAAAAACTAGAACAGCTGCATCGATTGCCATGAGGATTTATTTACTTTAATTTAAATTTAGTCATACATGCTGTTTATATATATTTGTACATTTCCACTGTTGACCATATCTGCACTGCATTTTTGATTTTTGATTTTCTATTTATGGTACACTGCTTCTTTGCACTCTGGTCAGATGTAAAATTAAAAAAAGGTAATTGCCTCAATACCTGTACTCTGTGCAATGACAATAAAGTTGAATCTGAATCTGAATTCCAACACGGATAAAAACTAGAACAGCAGCATACATTGCCATGCAGACTAATTTACTTTAATGTTGATGGTTCTGTCAAATTACAAAAACACAAAAAAACAACAGCGACATCTCGTAAAAAAGTCCCGGGTACTCCGAATAAACTTTAACGATAGGACAAGTTTGACAAGGAATCCCAGATGATGCATTTGAGACTTATAGAAACAATAAGATCCACTGTCTGTTTAGAGCTTGAACCATTGAGACGGAACATCAGGGTATCTCAGCATTTACTGATTAAATGTAAACCATCCTATCCCTTATGGGTGCCCTCACTTTATAGAAATAACCCTTTAAATGTGAAAATAAAACCCAAACAGTGCGCATAGACATCACTATAGTATAAACCAGTAAAATAGGTTTGGCATTTGGATCAATGTGGGAATGCTTCTGTACTAAACCCACTGAGATGCAGAGGAGCTCAATTATGAGATACTGGAAAAACAGAACGCAACCGACCTAAGTGGCATCGCTTCAGTTAACAGCTAGTGATGCATGAGCAGAAATGTATATGTGTGTGTTAAAAAGGGTGCGTGTCACTCTCCGTGCATAAGTGTGCGTGAGCCTTTGCGAGGCTCAAGGCAGGGAGCTGCAGACGTCGTCTGCCTGTGTGCACATCTGTGTTTGTTTGTGTACACAGAGCTTACGTGTATTAATTTTTTAGTTTTCTAAGCCACTTATGTGTCGTGTCTCTTCTAACGGCATGACGAAATGCTACTGTATGACATCACGGCAGGTCAGGACGGTTACTAAGCAACTAGATAAAACCATCCTTAGAAACCGGCCACGGTCGAAGAGCTGGCTGACAATGATGAGGTTGTGGTAACCTCAGAGGAAGAGAGACTGAGCTTAAAAATATTATCCATCTACAGTGACACCTGAGACGTGGGCAGAATCAACAGCGGGGAAGGAAGTTGATACACTCTTCATCACTTAAGTCGGTCGCATTACAGACAGAAACACGATATCCAGAGCGAGCGCAGTCGAGTATACGCCGCGTATCAGATGGTCACAGAGACTTCTTCCTATGTCATATGTCGTTTCCTCTGGATCACATCTCATTACCAGTTCTAACTGAATATTGCCGGAGAGGAAATATTGTAACAGTGATCGAAAAATAGAAAAACCTTAAACATATGTGGTATAGGCCGGGGAAGAATGTGTTTGCAGCAACAATCGGGTAACGAGAAGGTGGAATTGAATGCATGACTTGGAGTTTGATTTTGGATAGATACGACATATAAGTTATATATATACACTACCGTTCAAAAGTTTGTGGTCATCCAGACAATTTCGTGTCTTCCATGAAAACTCACTTTTATTTATCAAATGAATTGAAAATTGAATAGAAAATACAGTCAAGACATTGACAAGGTTAGAAATAATGATTAAAATTTGAAGTATTAATTTTGTTCTTCAAACTTCAAGCTCAAAGGAAGGCCAGTTGTATAGCTTATATCACCAGCATAACTGTTTTCAGCTGTGCTAACATAATTGCACAAGGGTTTTCTAATCAGATATTAGTCTTCTAAGGCGATTAGCAAACACAATGTACCATTAGAACACTGGAGTGATAGTTGATGGAAATGGGCCTCTATACACCTATGGAGATATTTCATTAGAAACCAGACGTTTCCACCTAGAATAGTCATTTACCACATTAACAATGTATAGTGTGTATTTTTGATTAATGTTATCTTTATTGAAAAAACAGTGCTGAAACTTTTGAACGGTAGTGTATATATATATATATATATATATATTTATTGATATATATATATACGTTTTTGTAAGATTGCTTTTCAAACACTTTGGGTCCCTTTGTAAAAAAAATTATGAATAAAGACGGGTTTGTCAAAGAATATTCTCCTCAAAGAAAGGTATCATAAACACTTAATTTAAACCAAGTGATTGACAATAGTATAGAAAAACCCCAGTGCAGATATGTGCACATAAACACACACATGAATGAAAAGGCATAGCAAGCAGACAGACAGCAGCAACTGCAACTCTTCGCCCTAGTTTTAAATACCAAAAACATAATCCAGTATTCATCACAGCACAGTTTAATAATTAAAAAAATAGAATATCGTAACTTTTGAAAAGATTGACCAAGGGAAAGAGAGGAATAATCTGGCTTCGGGGATGTGCATATACATGCTGCCTCACTGTCTCTGGCCTCATTAGACGGGTTAATAATGAAAGCGAGGAGTCTGAGCTCCGGTGCTCCGGTGCTCTCTCTCTCCGGGCTCGTCAGGCCTAGAAACCTACTTCAGCCGGAAGATCAATGACTGACACGGCTTAGCTGAAGGTAACAATATCCTGGTGCAGAGTCAGATAATTACCTTAAGCTCACTCATATTCAAGCCACGTGTTCACTGGCTTCGACATGTTGTTGTTAGGATTGTTTTCATTCAGATGTATTGACATAGTTTATGTAATTAAGGTTGGATCGAGTTTATTTTTGTTATACTAAGCCTCTCTCTTAATCTCTCTCTGTGTGCAATGCTCAAATTAACATGGATTAACCACATTTCATAGGGATTTTAAATTAGCTATACAAGTTTATCGATCGTGTTTTCTGAGACCTTTCACCTCTTCAGAAACAGAAGGCTGTTCGGCTCTAGTGCTCTAATCCAGTTTATTAACTACTGTTTAGTCTCTGAAACATAATAAACGCAAACCCTCCCATATGAATTAACCCACGCATGCATAAATACAAACATAATTTGAAGGAGTTGGTCAGTGAGCGTGTTACCATGCCTACATCAGGCCCAATCAATACTGCGTCTAAAAATAGTAGAACCATAATAGTCTTACTTCAAATAGCAGAAAGTTGAACCGGGTGAGCGCAGCTTTTATTGCGCAATCTCCAAGTTAATCGGAAACCAAAGACGACCACAGAGTTAACAGGTATTGTGCAAAAAATGGTTAGTTTAATCCCCAACAGCAGGTTTCACAAGGAAAGCCTGATTCAGGGATTGTATTGGCCGGTACTGGGACCAACCAGCAGGTCCGGTCAGGTCATCCTAATGGGTCAACGGTGGATCCTTGAACCCCCAGCATGGCTTCAGAGGCAGGACGACACACCAATGCCAACACATGAAGATTCATAAAGATTGATGTTTTCGAAGTGGGATAAATCCTAACACAGAGCATTAAATGGCAATTAGGAATGAAACCCCTATAGGCAAAGACAATATTCATGAGGATGAGGCACAAATTGCTCATTTAGGATATGATTACCACTGCGCGACACAAAATGGCAGGACGCCCCTCAACGTCACACGCAATCTGTTTCAAAATAATGGCGTCGTTGTGATGCCGCCGCCGGGGGAAAAGTGGTCCCGTGACGCTTCAGTCATTAGTATTATATTTGTGTATGCATATATGTTGTGTATATATATATACATATATATTTTATTTTGTATTTTATATTTTACTTTGTATACTTTGCACAGTCATTGTATGATATATGTTTGTGTGTGTGTGTATATATATATACATATATGTTTCATTTTATAAACATATATACTTCATTTTGTATTTTATATTTTACTTGTATACATCTATATCTTTCATCCCTGTTTTTTATATTTTATATTTTATTATATTTATTCTTGTGTCTTTAGTTTATTGGTGCTGCTACTGTGATGACAAATTTCCCCTTGGGGATTAATAAAGTATATATCTATCTATCTTTCTATCTATCTATTCCAGAACTCACAAACACACACACACACACATGGACGTGTGCCAGCACAGAGAAGGTGTGTGTGTGTTTGGCTCCATTCAGCTGCAGCAAAGGCCAAGTTCAGTGCTATTCCCACATAGAGTGTATTGCTGTACGGGGAATACGTGAGTGGGTCGATGCATATGTGTGTACGGTACTGTTTCAAAGCGTGTTCTTTTTATAGCGCCCTCCTCCTCCGCAGCTGGAAGAGAGAGAGCCCAATAGGTGGGTGTGTACTATCAAGAGGGTCGTGACTCTAATTCCTGGAGCCCTGGCACACATTCGCTGTAGCGTATCGCCGAGACTCCATTCATACGTGTGTTTCATCTTAAACCCTCTCTCGATCCATTCCTGTGTGTCACTCTTTCTCGTCACAGCTCTGGCTCACAGCTGAATGAGAGCGTGGTCATGAAATATTTAGCCTCCTATCAACCTGTTGATCTGCATTTCCCCCTTCTAGCAACACTAATGCAAAACCGCCACCGTAATGAAAGAAGTGTGGCCGTGACCAGTGTTGCCAGGTCCGCGGTTTTCCCGCGGAATTGGGCTACTTTTGAAGTGTTGCCACGGGTTGAATTTTTTGTCCGCTGGTTCGGGTAGACCTATTTTGCATGCACATTACATGAATATCTTTAAATAAAAATCCATATTTTAAATGAAATAATTTATTTATACCCAAATCCTACCAAACTGACTCCAGATCAGCACGTACACACATGGACATGGACTTTAAAAGCAGTGTATATGGTTTGGCACGGGCATATTTTGAGTTCTGATATTGGGCTGGTTTTATTGGCCATTGGGCTGGTTTTGTCACACAGACCTGGCAACCCTGGCCGTGACTCGCTAGGATTTTACAAAAACTCACTCTTATATCTGTGTCCGGTCTATTTCTATTTGCCGCGTGACACTTTTAGTTCCCTCATAGCTGATGATGATGATGAGGATGATTTCTCACCAGTTTGCCCTCCAGTGTGTAGATCTTCTTCACCACTCCGGAGTCGAGCTTGATGGCGTCGGTGATGTCGGTGAGGACTTGGTCGTAGGAGTGGGCCGTCTTCTTGTTCAGAAGGATCCTCACGGCTTTGCGGGGCTTCACTCCGCTCCGCACCAGCGTCACGAGCTTCGGGCGTATGAAGTCCTTCATTTCGCGGCTTTCTGGGCCACCGGCCTTGGCGCTGCCCAGAGAGGGAGGCCCGCGGGAGGACACAGCCGAGGCCTTGACGTTTACGGACCAGTTGGGGTTCACGTTTTTTGTGTAATCCAACTTTTTGTACGCTTCGATGGAGCTGCACACGTAGCTGTCACCTGTTAGGGTGAAGTGGAGGAGAGGAGAACACAGGGAGGGGTTACTTCAAGAAACATTGCAGGAAATGACGATGAGCTTCAGGAATAAGAAAAGGGAATGATAAGCTCGACTGAGAGAGAGAGAGAGAGAATTGTAAAGAATATGACGGAATAAATGGACGAAAAGAAGAGGGCAGATAGGCACGATAGCTACTTTGCTCAACGTCTCGTAATCAAGCAACGGCTCAATTATTCTGGGAGCCGGCAGCATAAAACATTCATGAATAGATTGAAAATGAAAGATACACTGATATGGGATATTTTGCTTGACTGATTTCCTTTATACCTCTACAGGCAAAATACTGGCCAATATTTTGATACGGAATAAAGAAGATGTCAACAACTCTTCGTTCTTCCCGTGTCGCTTCTTAGAGAGTAAAACAGATCAGGAGAGAGATAATCTGGCCAAAACATATGTCTGTATATCACCATATGGCCATCAAATGAGTGATAGGTTTATAATCTTCATAATAATCTAAGGTGTGTTTATAGAGCAGTATACTCGCCGGACAAAACTATTGAAATATGTGTAATACAACTGTATTCAAAACTGTACTAGCACCTTTCATTTCATTTCATTTATGTATTTATTTGTACAGGGACCGTAAACATTAATCAACCCAGAGGTAAATGTGTCACGGTTAGCTCAGGCTAAATTTCAGCTGTGGTCCCTTTCTTGTTCTTGTACATCTTACCACCTTCACTACAGTGTATTCTTTTATATGTTGCCTTTTTCTCTCTCTTATTATGGTGTTATTTCTAAACTGTTGACTCTGAGAGCCTTGCACTATCTGTCCAATGTGTTTGGACTGTTGGTCTTGACACAAATGGCAAATAAAAACTTAAATATTTCATCTTGAATCTTGAATTTGTAACCTGTAAATAATTGGTGTGTTATACAAGGAGGTGAGTATAGGGAAAGATCACTTGGTATAGCTGACAGACGAGGCAGTGTGTGTTCTTTTAGAGGAAGAGATGCTGAGAAACATTTTAGATTGGACTACAACGCCATGAGTCCAGGTGCATGAGAGGGACGCGTACACCTGTAGTCCGCAGGTGCGCTGTAATGCTGGTTGGACTACCCACCTTCTACCAGTTGCTCTATGATGGTGATCTTCTTGCAGCCATCCAGGGTGTAGATGGTCCGGACGCCCTGTGGCAGGTTGACGTTGTCCGACAGAGAGCGGGTCAGGTCCGCCAGCAGGGCGTCAAAGGTCCGGAACCGGTCCGTGGAGATGGCGTATACAATCCCGTTGAAGTAGCGGTCTCCGTTGCGGTAGAAACGGACCTTCTTGGCTCTCTTCTCGCTGGTCAGAGTCTTCAGGGTCCGGGTCCGGTACATGTTGCAGTGGGCACTGTGCGTCGGACTCGGCACGCCGTTCATCTTCGCACTGGACCGGCCGTGACGCTGACCTTTGTCCCGGTCGTCAAAATGCTCCATCTCCATCGCGCTGGCGAGGCTCACGAGTACGGCCGTGCTGTCTTTTGGAAGGACACACACGGAGGTTTTTAGGACGCGCGTGGAAAAGTTTTCTTATTCTCTCCCTCTCACGTAAATAAGTAAACAACAACAAGCGGTATATACCGAAAGAGGAGAGGTTCGGGCGGCGGGTTAAAGAAGCCAGCCGGTGTCCGTCGCTGGTGGGTGTCTGAAAATAACTCCCTAATGACAGATTAAGTGCTCTTAAGCCGAGCAGTGGGCAGCATATGCCTCATGACGACTCACACTGTCAGTCACAGTGCGTCCGGAGTTGTCCTCAGATGTAGATGTAGAAAGAGAGAGAGAGGCAGTCACGAATCAATAACATCGCCTGTCAATGTTCCTCTGTGTGCATCATTTATTCAGAGCGCGCAGTCGGGAGTTTTTAGAGAAGTGCGACACCGAAATATAATCATCACTTCAACGAGGATCCCAATGAAAGATCATGTGACTTTCTATCGTCTTGAGACCAAGAATCGTGAGGAGAAGTGTGTGCGTGTGTGTGTGTGTGTGTTTTCAGACAACGGTACAGATATTAAAGTATGTGAATCACTTTGACATCAGCTGATAACCGCGCACGCGCGTTGATTGGCTTACCTACGTGCGCAATGAGCGCCTCTGTGACGATCACCTCCAGCGTGACAGGTGCTTTATTTCCCAGTAGATATGAAGAAAAAAAGAGTTCAGTTGAGCTGGTCGCAGACACTGGGTGGTGGTAACGTGTGGTCCTATCCTGGCTGCGGAGAGCCCCCCCCCCCCCCCTCACACACACACACACACACCCCCACCCCCTGTGCGTCCCTTTGTTATCCGGTTGACGTGCCCCCACCACCAAACACCATGTGTGTGTGCGTGTGTGTGCGTGTGTGTGTTTATGTGTGTGCGTGGTGAGCCAGAAGCAGAGGCTGCACTGGAAATGAACTGGGTATAGCAGCTGCTTTCCTCCTCCCATTCTCTGTGCACCCACCTCCTCTCTCCTCACGTCACTCCGTCGTGACTTCCATTCAGCGGCCCCTCCTCTCTTTAAAATGCAAATCCACTCGTGCACTCGTGCTGGGGATGCTGCCTGTTCGATCCTCCCTCTTTAGTTAGTTTTTATTCTTACTACAATGTACACACTCAGGGTCTCAAGGCACCTGAAACCTAAACGGTTTAATTCAAACTATGCTGAGCCGCTTCCACAGTGATCCAAATCACTGTACAGCAGTGTGACAAGAATTATTTGTGTGTGTTACCCAGCATTGATATGTGCCAGTGGCAGCCCCACTCTCTTAAAATATTATATTTCCAGGGGTTTAACGGGTGCAAGATACTGCTTGTTGTGTTGAATATGTCACAGCTGTATAAGATGCTCACTTTCTTTGTGTTTATGTAATGATGGTCACATGTCATCTATCCATGTTCAACTCATCCAGAAGACATGAATATAACTGACATTTTAATGATCAAATACAGTACGTTATTGCATCTTTTATGACTGCATCCATGTGCAGACCTGCTCATTTTACCGCATGCACATGACTACATTAGAATGTGAGAGATTGACAGAGAAAAAAGAAAACCTATTTTGGTGAGACACTCACACACACAAGGACCCAGCGGGCGTCCCCAACTGAGAGCTGATCGGCGTTCCTGTCTAAATGAATTCTGGGGAAACACAGCACACGTAGAAGAATGTGTTTTTATTCAATCAGACCATGCTCTCACTTTTTATTCTTAATACATAATCGTTTGCGAGTTGTTTCAGACACACAAAAAACACAAGAAAAAAAACATTTAGCACATCTCTGTGAAGTGAATGAAAATGAAAAAAACATAGATCATTTAGAAGTGGACAGATGGACTGATGATGTATGCACAGTGTCTCTTGTGGAATAATTCCAAAAATTAAATCCGTCTAAATCTCACAGCCCAAGAGAGAAATGTGAAATCCCACCCACCCAGACTGATGACAGATGCTACAGTACAAATATACTCGATCCCTTTTATCTTTAATCACTACATCTTTATGCTACAAAACAAACTCTGACACCTTATACAGGTTTTAAAGTGGAGTCGAACTCAAGATAATCAACGGGTATATTTAGCTCACGCACATGACTGCATGCGCTTCTAAATGAATCTCTTATACACACTCATTAAACGTACAGGCAGACACTAAATAGTTCCCAGCATCCTCGTGGCAGCCAGAGCATCGGCAGTGGTGTGACTTGTGGTGTTTTGACGGATTCTGTCGTGATTCTTCACCGCGTTTCTCCCGTCAGCTGGAGGCATCCAGGTGGTTCCTCCGTAGCGGAGTGATTCATGGGCCGGACGCACAGAGTTGGGACTAAAACGAGCTTGTGTACGAAACAGAGAGGGAAGGAAAAAAAGAGGACACGGGGGAGAAAGAGGTAGAGAGGCGAGGCGCTCCCTCTTTCAAAGGGCAACATGGACCAGCCGTCTTTAAATTAAGTCATTAATCTAGGACAAACAACCTGTCACTGCAACACACGAATGGATTGCACACAGAGTCAGCCAATCCTATCAGAAATATGAGAGGACCTGTACAGGAAAAGTATGAAATAAACAGATATAACACTGAGGAGTTCCAATGACTTGAGACGGTAAAGTCACGACCGGAAAACAAAAACAAATGTTTGAGAGTTAGGATTTGGGTTGGTGATGTCATCCGTTGATACTTCTTAAAGTTGGTGTATGAAGATAAAGATACATGAATGAATGAATGTGTGAGATCATAGATTATTTAACTTCAAGGCGTCAATCTTAAAACATCCCCGTTAATATCTTTACATCCTCACCACAATCGGATGTTCACTTTAGGAAAAACTTCAGACTTTCAAACTCAAATTTGACCAAAAAAAATGTGTGATGTTTGTTGACCTTTGCCCTAAAGGTCAGTTCCCTCGTCTCTACGGCTCACTGCCATGCCGGCTTGGGCCTATACTGGAGTCTTAGAGTATATAATGCATACTTCACCCGAGACTCCTAAACCTCAAACCCCATGTTTAGGTCACAATCCATGAGCCAATTAATATGATGTAAATGCACTTACAAGACATTTAAGTGCATTTTATTATTTCAGTTCAGTTTTAAAGGCTGTCAAGAGCCTCCACACTTTGTAACAAAGACAAATTAAAACATCTTCTGGCAATGTTCCTAATCGCTCCTGGTTGTCCTCCACCTACATGTGTAAAGGCGGTCAGTGGGTGGGCCGGGGGTGACTGGTCGCTCTGTGGATGGACTCCATTGGGAGAGGGTGGTGGATGTGGTGTTGCTTACAAGTCGTAGGAGGTGTTTTTGAAGAAGAAAACTAAATGTCGCCTACGTACTCTTCTTGCTGAAACAAAGAAGCATGTACATTGTAAAGTAATTCTGAAACTGGGCACTTCACAGATGATGGAAAACAGGCTTCTGGACGTGCGTGAATTAAGTTATCAACATTTAATGGCAGGAAGTGTAAACAAACATTCAAGGCGCTCTTCCTCGGCTCCCGGCTCCTCCGCCCCCTCAGCCTTGCGGCCTCGGCGATACCTGGAGAAGAGACCCGATTTCTCTAATCCACGGAGTTTTAGACTCAATGTCCCTGGCCCCGGTCAAAACGTCACTTACGGTCAAGTCGCTAAACAAGTATTTTCACAATAAGAGTCCCGTCTTGTTATTGTCCGCATTAAAGTCACTTTCACAATAAAAGTCCCTTGTTATTGTAAGTCACTTCACGGAATTCAACCGGCCTCGTCAATCTATAATACTAACATACAGTCACTCTCATGCAACATACATTAATTATTGACATTTACATTGAGTAAACATTACCCCTATGCTTCATAATACATTAATATCAATATCAATATTCTCCCGAATATTTTCTATTATAATATCTTTCTATATGTATTAATTTAAAACATAAAACCTCTGCAGATGTTATCAAAATAAACTATTACAATCTAACAACATGCAAGTAACTTTGCCAGACTTAGAAATGTAACATTTCGTACCACTGTATTTACCATCAATTGAAAATTAATACTGAATAAAACAGCTCTGACAGCAGCCCCATCACCTTCCTCACAATCATCCTTTGAGAAATGTAAACAAACCTAGATGCACTCTTTCTTTTAAATGACTATAGCACCAGGTTTGGGTTACGGATTGTGTTTAAGGGCGTACTTTAGTGTGGGTAACCTGCCTTCTCGCAGGGAATTATATTCTTCTCTTCTCTCTGCTGTTGCTCCTCCACCTCCTTCTTTCACACACCCTCCTCCATCTTCTTCTTCTCTCTCTTCTCCTTTCTTAGAATCAGCCTCCGCCTTCCTGCTGGTCTGCCTCCCTCTATGCAAGTAGAACATATAGTTATTCAAGCAGAAACATGTAACCGATACAACATGTTGCTCTGTGCTTCAGAGACATCACACAGCACTACCTTTATCAATTGAAATCGTGCAACAATAATATTAAAAGATACATCTTCGAATGTAATAATGTATGACATCTGACCTCATTTGTCCAGCATGATAACTTTATTATCTAAAAATCAAGATAGTATACACCAACTGGAAAATCAAGTTGCAAAGCAAATCAATTTACACGGGTAAAAGGATAATAGTTACTCACAGTATATCGTGTGGTGAACATATTTGAAGAATCATGAATGTCTATGAACTGAGCCATTACCCCTGCTACTCTGACCAGCTGCCTCTCTGAGGTTAAATCATGGATGCAAACCAATTTTCTTAAACTCAACTGTGATGAATCTGACATGATATTATCGGCCCCAAATCTCGCTCACCAAAACCAGAAGTCATAAATTCGGCCTCACCATCTTCAACTTCCAGATTTTCCCTGTTATGTGACTTTGTCTCCCTTCATTTGGAGGGCATTGTATAATATGTTCCATAACAATTGCAGATCTAACATGAACGGTAAATTTACATTTTGGTTAAAAGCATAAATTATTTTTGCCCTCTCCTTTTGCCTTTTTTTTTTATTTGGTCATTTGAGTTCCTTGTTTGTATTGTACAAGTTATGTAACGTTGTGCATCTAGTTGATTGTGATCTGCCAATGGACTGCCGAATAATATTAGCTCTCTTGTAACTCTACGACTAAAATAAATCAAATGGTAGCATTTATTATTAATATTCTACACAGTTTCTTAAAAAAAAAAGAAAAGCTGCCATCAAATTAACATATTGAGAGAAAACAATTCATTGTCTCCCATGTGAAGCCCCTGAGGTCCTTTTAGAGTCGGTTCACAGAAGTGTGGTTTCACTGACCTCCCCAGTTTGCTCTCTGGCGCCCCCTGTGGCCGGGTGGAGTACTGTCTCCTTTGGGCTTCGAGGGTGGAAGACATCTGCATCAGAGGACAATTCATGAGGAATGACATCGAGTGCACTCCAGGCACAAATACAGTTTTCGGATGGAAGCGGATGCATGTGTGCGTTTGTGTTGACAGCAGGATTGAGCTGTCGCATGCCGTCACAAGACGTGTTGCTAAAATATTCAGGGAGAAAAGTATAGTTTGCTGGCAGCTGCGTTCATTTCAGGCCTGCAGGAACCAGTTTTGTTGCAACAAGACAGAAAGTCATTGCCTCCTTGAACAGACCTCGGATACCTATTACATAACAACACAGAGCAGCACTGGAGGATGAATGAGAAACCATACAGGCCTGAAACAGAAAAGCTAGAGCGCACCAGTCTGCACTGAACTATCCGTTGGTACAAAACCATGACAGCTATTCCGTCAGTGGGGCGCACAGTATATGATTTAGCCGTCAATAGGTTTGGTTTGAGAGTGACTTGAGGGAAGAGAACACTTACCGTAGCAATTTCTGAAAGATAAGCCCGCCTCTCATCATTGGTTCTATGAAATGCCTGATATTGGAAAGAAAATAGAGATCCTTATCGTCACATGACTTCATTCATAAACATATTCTCCCTGTCAGTAATAATCTGTCCACTATAGAGCAGTGTTTGTTAAGCATGTGCTGCCTGTCTTATTTCAGGAGGTCTTCGGTGTTAATGAGCAACAGATTAGAACCTGGATTACTGGCACGCACATGCCGCATGTTAAACGTGTATTCTACTAATATCTTTCTGCTTGTTGAGCAGAACAATAAACAAAAAACGGAGAGTTCTGGCCTGGCGAGTCGTCGCGGGACAAAGGTCAGCGTTTCGATTTTTGCAAAAAAGAAAGAATGCAAAACATTACAGCCAAATTGTTTTTCAATCCTTTGCTAATGATGGTAATTTGTTACTGAAATGTGTAATTCCTTAAAATAACGTACGCTGCTTATCTGAGAAATGATCAAAGTGGACCAGCAGACATTATGAGCCTGCACAAGGCCGAACACAGACTCCCTCCCACACACCTTTCCCTCCTGTTCGATCCGTCGGTGGCAGTCCATCAGCTCACTCCGGCGGTCGCACTTCTCCTCCGTCAGGAGCTTCAGACGCCGGCTCAGTGTTTCCTGCCGCAAAGCGTTTCCATCAATCGGCAACGGTCATAACAGAAGGAGCATACGAGGGTGACGCGCTGCTGATGTCTCGTTGCAAATCAATAGAATGAAATGGTGACATCCACGAAGATTACACGGTGAGAGAATACTTAATGCACAAAATGGATTATTCAATAACCAAACTAGAACGGGCACTCGGTAGAGCGCATACCTTCCCATATCACAAGATTGGGCATTGAATTATGAACATTGTGGCATTAGTTGCATGCCAATTGGATACAAATTTACCGCGCTATGTTAAAAAGAAGATTTGTACCTTTTCATGACCTTGACCTTGGACCCGATCGATCCCAAAATCTAATCAAATGGTCCCCGGATAATAACCAATCATCCCCCCAAATTCCATGCGATTCGGTTTAATACTTTTTGACTTATGCGAATAACACGCACACACGCACGCATACAAATATACGGCGATCAAAACATTACCTTCCGCATTTTCAATGCGAAGGTAATAAACTCAGAGCTGAGACACGGTGCGGCTAGAAGAGATGTTTGGTTCGGAGTAGAGCGATGAGACTTGGCATATCTGAGTTTGGATCAATAAGCAGCTGTTGTGAGCTTTCATGAATGCCACAGTACGCAGTGGGATTAAAGATGCAGCATTGTACAAGTATCATACCAGTCTGGTGATGGATCAGCCAGATTCATCGTATTTCATTAATGATTAAATGTTAGTCAGTGGTGGAAACCCACGATGTCTCCTCATCCTTGTCTGTTCCTTCTCTTGGACACATAGCAGCTCAGAATTATTCCACTCTTAGGGGACTAAAGTAGCATCAAGATCAATATGTGTCCTTGCTGGCGTGGCCGCTCTCTCATCTCTTACGTCACCATCATTTTTTTTATTTATTCAGAAATACAAATTCCTGACAAGAAACCACTCCAGATCTTACTGTAATATATATTTAGGAATATTTCCTATCTGGTTTTTTTATTGTTTATATTCAATGTAATTATGTAGTTGTTTGAATGTTTTATTTCTAGTTTTTACATAGTTGCTGCAAGTTGCTCTTCAAGGAAAGGAAAATACCACCTTAAAAATACTACATGTAAAAGTTATGAGCAACGTTTTAAAATATCAAAATTAAAAGTGCTTATTGTATGTATGTGTTGCCTGTAAGTGTTTTACTATTATGATGTTTTAGGATTCAAATCACTGCTGCATTAATGTGTAGGTTACATTTTATTGCTGCAGATGTTAAAGGTTTTAACTCCTTTGCCCTGTTCGGTCATATCGTCACTGCAATACATCCCATTCTCAAAGATCATCCTCTGTGTGGCGTTGCCGTCACGACGGGGCATTTTCCAGCTGATCAAAGGTTTTTTTTAACAGTTTAATTAGTTGAAGAATTAGGAGAATTATCCTAAACCAGAATTTAAGAAACACTTAAATAAAAAATACCACTAATTTAGAAATACATGATTTTTACTGGACAGTCGCTCGTACTTAAAGCTATTAGACAAATGTAGAAGAGTAAATGAATTATTATTAAATACACATTTTTTCTATCTAATCTATCTGTGAAGCTTCTTTCTTGGGAGCAGTAGACACTGCGACGCCTTTGTAGCGCTTACTTCAACACACCACCGTTGTCCTGACATTTACTCACAGCACTGATTACAAATAAATGGCGTACTCGGTATAATTTACTGCCAGTAAAATGTGTCTACAGACCTCCAGTCCACAGTGTAACAGTCACTCCTGAGTTACAAGAATGAGCATATGGTAGTTCTGCCTTCAGGCACACAGATCCAAATTCAGTCTGTATAGTACAACCTTTTTAGTGTGTGTGGTGCATTCACATGTGGCGTTTAAAGCATTGTAATTAGTGTGCATTCCTCTCCCATGGTTTGTAATCCTGTGATTACAGTGTGGTGGATTCAGAGTGCATCAACAGGAGGATGGAGAGCAGCTGGCGTTACAATCATGTCTCTCCTTCCTGCCTTCTCCCCCAATTTGTGTCTCTGGCTCTCTCTGCTGGTAATGTGCTTCTATCTAAAACAGATTTAACATATACCGACAAGATTAAACTGTGTGAAACGCTATTACAAAACATATACCACCTATGAGATATAACAAAAAAAGAGGTTTACATCTGAGGGTTTACACTTGGAAAATCAACTTTGATAACACTAATATCACAACAAAGATATGGAAAAAGCTCATAAGAAAATGAATATGTTGCCACTCACGACTGGCATGTCGTCATAGGTTCGGATGGAGGCCAGTCGATCTGTGAAAAACAAGCGTATGCGTGAGCATCGTTTGTGAACGCTTTAAAACACACCCGCTCGAGAGGGGAGAATATATCACATTGAATAGTTGTTTTTATACGCTACAGTTGAACGATTGAGACAGAGGAACAACTACATGGAAGCATATTAGCACATTTATGTACACACTACCACCGTCTGAAAAGTGTTTTCTTTTATATTTGTTCTTTCTTATTATAGTGTTATTTGTAAATGTTGACTCGGAGAGCCCTGCACTAGATTTCCAATGTGTCTGGACCTGTTGGTTTTGGCACGAATGCCAAATAATAACTTGAAACTTTAAAATGTATGTGTCCATATTCAAATAAACCAGCCTGTGAACTCACCCATGGGGTGTCCTCTGAGGTCCTGCAGTCTCTCATGAATCAGTGACATCTGTCTGTCCAACTGTCCGTTTAGCTCAAGCTGTGTCTCATACCTTGTCTTCCACTCATTTCCTGTGACAGAGGACAGAGGAAACTGTCACTTTTGCGACAGGCCGCGGCAGAAGATATAAAACTAACATATTTAGAGAATAAAGTTAAACACATAGTCAAAAGTTACGAACCTTCCCCATCAACACTGCGCAGCCGTTCTTGTAGTTCACGCATGGTGCTGCGCAGATCTGACACGGACTCTTCGAGCATTTCTCTGTAATCAAGAACCAATATATTGACGTGGAGTTCTCCTTGATAACTTTGTAAATAATACATTTACCTTCAAACCTACTTCGTTTCCCTCTCCTGCTCAAGTTCTGCTCGCAGGCGCGACCAGTCGCTTTCTCCGGTCATGTTTATGACAAACTAACGTCAGCCGAAGAAAGTTTGTAGCACGTGGTATCCATGGAGACCAGCGCTTCCGGTTCATTCCGGTGGCCTCGGACATGATGGCGCAGATTAATAAAAAACGTTTCTGTTTGATTTGATAGGAGGCTGACGATATATATCCAAATAAATAACTTGTACGTATATATTCGTCACATACAGTGATATATTTATTCAAACATTTGTATAAAGCTAATTGTGCACTTAACTCGGCATGACATTACCTTCCTCTGTATACCCGTAATTCAACTGTTAACACACGATATAAACATGTTCATTCATATATTTTGCAGAGTATATTATTGTAACTGGAAAAAACAACAGGTGTGTCAGAAAGAGAGCATATATTTTTGTTTTCTGTAAGAAAACCTTTCGAGAAACATCCACTATAATAATGTATCTCTGGTTTGGTTAAAATGTGCATTTTAGATATTCATGTACAACATGTGTTTGTTCAACATTATTATTGCACTTTCATACATATCATAAAGGTGGTCAATATGCAAGTCTATATGTTGACTGGTAAACTTCAGAGATTCTTTGTCATACTGGCTGTAAAACATATACACAACTTTTACACATAAATACATCATGACAACCTAAAATACCACCAAGAAAATAATACATGTAACACAAGACAATGCAGCAAATGCCTACCTATATAAACATACCTTTCATAACTTGTGAAGTAAATGAGCATTTTTACTTTAGCTTATTCCAATATTTTCATTATTGTTTTTACATTCACAAATAATTTGAATAATATCCCCTGAAGAGAGGAACAGTTAGATGAATAACAATGCAAATGAGGAGTTGGCTCATCAATCTGACAGAACACTGTCTGTGGGAATCCTTTATTTTACTTCTCCGTCTCCTTTTTCTTCTGCTTTTCTTTCCCATGTGTCTCTAGTTGATGTTCTCGTTTCTGTGCCTCCTTTCCCTCAGTTTGTGCCGGCTGTCCCTTCGGCGTGATGTCCGTGGCCCACCTCTTTTCTGCAGCCTTCAGTAAGCCGTTGATGATCAGATGGTCAATGTTGTATGCAGTCACACCAATATTGACCACTGACTTGAGAGCAGTGTCTGTAGCTGCACCTGTATCGTTACCGTACCTTCACCACGAGTAATACGGTGGAGTAAGGGAAGAGTGGTTTGGTGTGAATACAAATGAATGTGGGTGGAAACAGAATTTAAATGCTGCAGCAATGTCGTATGTGATATTGGTACTAATGTCATTCACATCAACACACTAAAGGCCAAGAACGGTAGTCATATTTTACTTTGTATTAGTTTTATTAGTATTAAAACCAGGAAGAGGGGCCACTGAAAGGATGAACAGCAAGAGCAGCAGCACCCAACACAAGCAGACATTTAGCTGCAGTTAAAGATACAGAAAAGACGCAAACAGAACAGAAGCGCCATACATCTAGTCAAAAAAGAACTCAAAACACATAGTTAATATGTCTAGATATAAATGATTCAATTAATGTTAGTTTGATGAAACGAAAAGACAATTCTGTGTTAAAGAAAGCGTGTACAGTACATGAAAGAGTTGATTCGTTGTTAGTTCACTATAGTCTCTGCCTTTACTTCCCCGTCTTGCTGGACATTTTTATTAGACTTTCTAAGCCCTTAAATCTGAAAAGAAATAGGTTTGAAAGCAGATCAGTTTCCCAACGTACCAAGAAGAAAGGAACACAGGAGGCTGGTTTCTGATCCAGTGTTCTATTAATGTTCAAAGAAAGCAAATAGATTCACAATAAGACTGCATGGAAACAAGATCTACAATAGTTAATTGATCAGAAAATGTCTATTGAATAAATAAGGAAGCAGAAATGTCAGAACTTACTTGTAGGTCACCGTCGTCACAGTCTCTGCTGTCACACTTTTGCCAACTAGCTTAGCTCCGGACTCCAGACTAGACCAAACAGTAGATAAACCTGGTTCGGGTGTAAATAAATAATGAAGAAACATTTTGGATCACCCGTCTGTTAGCAAATAGTTTAAATGCCAACACAATTAAAATGACAAAACAATATGTGTGACTTTTTTCCGGTTCCATCGAGCTAACGATATGACAACAGTGTAAGCCAATGTGCATGAATATATGGAATTCATCTTCATGTTTGATCCTGAATTCTCCATTACATTGGTTCATACCTTGTACACTGCTTATTGCCACAAACTTGGCTCCATCCCAGTTGGAAGGGCCGCTGTCTTTGTTCTTCTTCATAGACTCTGGGACCAGCTTAGCGCCCTGCTTCTGTATATGGGGAGCCATCTTGTCTGCCACGTGTCCGACCACGGTGCTCACTCCACTCACTGTAAATATGCACAAACATATAGATGCATATCAATGTACAATACAGGAGACTATAGCATGTAATGAAAGTAAAACAAGAAGAAATTAAAGTTTTCTTGAGCCATGTGAAAGGTTTGATTACCAGCCAAAATAAGTTTGTATTTTCATCATCAGAATGTGGCAAATACAATCCTTCCTAAATTGGTTTATGTTCTTACCTAAGAACTGGCTGACTCGTACAGCACCCCCGGTGGCCTGTTTGGTAGCCTGCAGACCTTTGGTGACACGGGGGCTGACCTCTGAAGGAGTTTCCTCAGGCGTGATGTGGTCCCGGATCTTGGCTGCTCCTATATGAATGGCCCTACCAGTGGCCTCCGCTCCTTTTACAAGCCCTACACTCAAATGTGTAGCTCCTACAAACATACATATATGTGTGGGTGTTATATGTACATTAGCAATATTATTGATTGTGTTGTTAAAACATCTACTATATATACACTACCGTTCAAAAGTTTGGGGTCATGCAGACAATTTCGTGTCTTCCATGAAAACTCACTTTTATTTATCAAATGAATTGAAAATTGAACAGAAAATATAGTCAAGACATTGACAAGGTTAGAAATAATGATTAATATTTGAAGTATTCATTTTGTTCTTCAAACTTCAAGCTCAAAGGAAGGCCAGTTGTATATCTTATATCACCAGCATAACTGTTTTCAGCTGTGCTAACATAATTGCACAAGGGTTTTCTAATCAGATATTAGTCTTCTAAGGCGATTAGCAAACACAATGTACCATTAGAACACTGGAGTGATAGTTGATGTAAAAGGGCCTCTATACACCTCTGGAGATATTTCATTAGAAACCAGACGTTTCCACCTAGAATAGTCATTTACCACATTAACAATGTATTGAGTGTATTTTTGATTAATGTTATCTTTATTGAAAAAACAGTGCTTTTCTTTGAAAAATAAAGACATTTCTAAGTGACCCCAAACTTTTGAACGGTCGTGTATATCGATGAAGAGGCTGTTGGACGAAGTTCTCCTCGCAGCACTCAATCTGGCTCAGGTAACATTGCTGCAATGGTAAACAGTGCCCTCTAGTGGCGACTTTTGGAGTCAGGAGAACAACGACTGTGTATACAAACATGTATCCCAGCAAATACGTTTCCCCAGAACTAAAACCTAATTTGCAAATATGTTTGGGAGTAATACGTTTCAGTCGAATGTAATAGAAAAATGACGTTTTAGTTCTGGGGGAAATTATTTTCTGGTATACAGAGTTGCAACATAGCGTCTGCGTCCACTGATTTGTTGTCTTTATTTGTTTTCCCCTTATTAGTACTGACACAAACACACCTGTCAAGATTCCTTGCGCCATCTTCTCACTCCATCCAGGGAGTGGGGGTTTGTCCTTCTCCCCTGTTGGCAATGTAAGTCCTTCATGCTCTTTCATGGGACCAAGGGGGATTTTCCCACTCAGGTCGATGACCTCTGACCCTTCCCCCTCTGGACCCTGTCAGGAGAATCCATTAAGTCATATTTCCTATCAGTTCTCATGAAAGGATATACAGTAAGATGATTGTAAAATGTTCCATACGCCTAAACCGGTGCCTTACATTCCCGTAAGCCATGACTCAGCCGGCTAAGAATGTTTTTACCCACAACATGACAACTATTTAGTTCCTCCTGAAGCGTCAAGAGAGAACGGTGGCACGATGACACCCTGGATTCTACAAGAATCTGCCGTGGTTTAAAGTATTTTAATTACTTGTTTTGTAAAGCGTCAACACATAAAATAAGACGACACATATTGTTCCAAAGCATAGACCACATGCATACCCATCCTCACACACCGACAGTAAAGACTGACCTGGACCCTGAGGTCAGCTGTCTGTGAGAGGAGGTCCTGAAATGTCTCTCGATGTGCAGCAGGCAGTTCGGAGGACAACACGATGCCGACGTAGGACCCTGGCGTCTCCGACAACGTGTCAGGGAACATGAAGATCCCGGAGTTAGCCAACAGCACTGGCGTGGCTGCCGTCAGCGGGTAAAGCCAATCACACACCTTGAAAACACAAAGACACACACAAATAAAGAGGTTAAAGGATGACGGTCATCGTCCATGCCCAAGATCCCTGTGACCAGAATGTCTATTCATTCATAAACCAATGCAGAGAAGACGAGTGTGTGAGAATGGGCTTTCATTTTGGCTCATTATCTAAGAAGGTTGCATTCACGCTGACTGAACATTGCAGTTTGTTTACATTAAAACTCGTGACATACAGCTAACTCTCACTGTCCTCAGAAGTTTGGAACTAAATGGAAAAGCAGGAATATGGTGCCTTCTGCTCTGAGTCCTTATTTGTTTCTCCAGTTCATGACACGTGAACCTGAAGCCCCATGTGCAATGCTATTTTTACAAATTCACTCCATATGTAAAAGGTGCTTTCTTGTGAAGCCCAGACATGCATAAACATTGTTGTCATATCCCACAAGTACAGTGTCCCCCTGTTCCTTTGGACTTAATGTGTCGCCCTCTTAAAGACACATTACATCAGGCAGGGCTCATGGCCATCCACAACACACACACACACATACTGTGCTGGTGCCACTGGTAACAATGACCCCTGTGAGGGCTCATGGCGCTAACCGGCAGCACAACAGAAGCGCAGAGTCATCTGTTAATGGGACCATTGTCTTGCTGGCAAACAAAGCAGAGCCAGAAGAATACGAGAGAGCAGCAGACCAGCTGGTGGTAAACAGTCACAACACGGCATAATACGCACTTTCTAGAAGAGCCAGAATACACAAGTATTCTGGCTCTTCTAGAAAGTGCCGTTTATTATTACGTAACGCATTTTATATGGAGACAATGTAACGATCATCACACAGAAGCAGCAGGTTGTCAAACAGCTTGACGTGAATGGGACACACACACAGGGGCAGAGCAGATTAGAGACGGATTTATGGATGATATTCATAAAAGTCATCTGACACTTTTTGCCAAACCTCCAACAGTTGTATTCTATCAGCACGATGAAACCGAGGGCATTCAAGCAACTTAAATAGATTTTAGAATATACAGCGGGCGTCATTTTGATCATTTATACACATAGAGGAATATTATACTGCCAGTGTTTTAGCATCTTGCAAACTAATATCATCTTGAGTTTGAAGGCAATGATGATAATGTGACTAGAGCTGGAATAATTAGCCAATTAATTGAATTCTTTATTGAGTCTGAATTATTCTGATGGTAAATCAATCTTTTTCAAGGACGAATTGACTGCTTCTTTTTCATAAAACATGAGGATCTTGTGCTTTCTTTGTTTCTTTGTAAATCCAACTCAACTTTAAAGCTTTTTATCATAACATGTGCGAGTGTGGACAAACTAAAAGTGAACCCCACCCAGAAAACACTGTCATTTGTAAGCGGAACATTTCTATGTGTCTGTTACTCATTCTGTACAATGTAATAACAACATAATGACTCATAGGTATAGTTATACAACTGGTCTAAGAAGGAATTGGTTTCACTTTGGTTATTTATTTTTGCTGTTCACATGTCCCATACTCACATCTAAGACCCACACACCCAAGGAAAATGCTTTTCTGACATACGTACATGCAGATCCTTATGACATATACTTATAATAACAGAATACTCACATGTAGAAATGTCGAGGGTCTTCCAGCAGTGGCGTCCTTGTGCTGGGAGTCAAATGTGATGATGCGAAGGTAGCCTGGATAAGTCATGGAGCTGACCTGCCCGTTTGGTGCCACGAAAAACATCTGCACCCCGGAGGAGATGAAGAGCAGCTCGTTTCCATTTCCTGCTGCCGCTGCTCCGGTCCGCCGTCCAGGCCCGAGGCCGGCTCCGGCGTGGCCGAAGGACAGGATCCGGTGGCCGGCAGTTGGCCGCGGTGTGTATGCTGGAGGTTGGTCTCCTGAGTTCGCCATTGCTAAAGTTCCCGGCGACGCTGCAGGGAGAGCGCGCAGCGCAGCAGGGGGAGGAGGCCTGGGAGGGGCTGTGGGGGTTGTGTTCTGGGTGGGAGCAGGTAGAGTGGGGTACATACGCTTGAGGGAGCTTTGTAGAGGATGGCTGCTTGGTGGCAGCGCTGGGTACAGATTGGGAGGAAAGTTCATCAAAAGGCGGACCCTCTGCCATCCTTTCGTCAGCTGATTGGTCTCCAGGTCAGAGATTTGGGTGTCGACAGTCCCCAGAGTTTCCCTCATCTTCTGCTGAAGATGCCTGGCCCGGTCCCAGTCTGCGCCCAGTCGCTTCTCCCCTCCAATGGGGACTTCCAGGCCTTGGGCGAGGTGCTGTCGACATTTCCTGTAAAGCACCAGGGCCTCCGCTCTCTTGCCGGCCTCTTCGGCAGCCAGGCCGCGGCTCAGGGAGCGGAACGCCGAGTCGTACTGGTCCTTGATGAGCAGCAGCTCGGCGGGCTCGGTCATGCTGAGGAGGAGACGGGATACAGAGAGGAACGCGTGGAGGCAAGTGGGCCGTTTCCAAAGTGAGACACAAGTTGGAGCTGCACTTTCAAGGTTTGTATAGCAATCCTAAAATGGTGTATAAGTCACAGGTTTATGTATAATAATATAAGTATGCTATTATTATTAAATGATGAGTTCTAGAGTTTGTTTTAGGCTTAATGATTTTTAAAATGTTGATTTCAGTGGGAGACAGTTGGTATTAAAAACAAAATAAGTACATAATTGAAGCAACAGTGAGACAGTGGTACAACGTGAATAGATTCCAACACTGCAGGTAAACATTACGGAATGTGAGGGACATATTTACGCGTATGACGTGTGGTAACGTGTTTAACCTGATCAACAAGAACAGATTTCTATGCAAGCTTTCTTTAAAAAGTTTTCCCGACATCAGATTCACATTTAATACAGCAAAGTTTAAGCATGTTTTCTTCATCTCAGAATTAAATGCATCACCAAAATATTCGCGTTACCTTTTCAGGCATTATTCTTGACAGAAAATTAATATTAAACTTTAATTTACCTTGAACCTGAATATTCGGGGGGGGAAAAGAAAAGCTAACAATAAAAAAGTGGTTTCAAGTAGTCTCTCTTCCCGTTAAGAATGATCTTGTGTTCTTCGATAGGCAGGAACATGTCGGCATATATCAAGATGTGTTCAGTTCAATCGAGCGCACCTCCCACACACGTCAAACCCTCCGGAGCGACAAGCAGGGCTTCCGGCCAACACTTTCAAAATAAAATGAATAAGTACACGTTCAAAGTGTTTTAAATAAATATGTATATATAAATATTGTGATAAAGTCTTTTTTTTCTGTATGCAAATTAAAAAACAAATTTGTTCAATTTTAAATTTCATTAAAAAATCATTAAGTTGATTTTTTATTTTTTTTTTTTTAATATTGCTGATTATGAAAAAGCTTAAAAAAAAAAAAAAACTTCATTTCAAAAAAAAATAAAAAGATGAATATAAATACACTACCGTTCAAAAGTTTGGGATCACTTAGAAATGACTTTATTTTTCAAAGAAAAGCACTGTTTTTTCAATAAAGATAACATTAAATTAATCAGAAATACACTCTCTACATTGTTAATGTGGTAAATGACTATTCGAGGTGGAAGTGTCTGGTTTCTAATGAAATATCTCCATAGGTGTATAGAGGCCCTTTTGCAGCAACTATCACTCCAGTGTTCTAATGGTACATTGTGTTTGCAAATCGCCTTAGAAGACTAATGTCTGATTAGAAAACCCGTGCAATTATGTTAGCACAGCTGAAAACAGTTATGCTGGTGATATAAGCTATACAACTGGCCTTCCTTTGAGCTTGAAGTTTGTAGAACAAAATTAATACTTCAAATATTAATCATTATTTCTAACCTTGTCAATGTCTTGACTATATTTTATATTATTTTGATAAATAAAAGTGTGGTTTTTCATGGAAGACACAAAATTGTCTGGGTGATCCCAAACTTTTGAACGGTAGTGTATATATATATTATACATATAAAAATACATGTATACATATATATATGTTTTTGTTTTTTACACAATATATATACAATGATATAGTGAGTCTGTAATGTGTCAAATGTATGTTTGTAAATATATATACATATTTATGTACATATATATAAATATAAATATATACATACATACATACACACACACATTTTTGTGTATCATGGTGACAGACAATAACCAACAAGTCACACATTGTGTGTGTGTGTGTGTGTGTGTGTGTGTGTGTGTGTGTGTGTGTGTGTGTGTGTGTGTGTGTGTGTGTGTGTGTGTGTGTGTGTGTGTGTGTGCGTGTGTGCATATTAAAGCACTCGGCTGGTGTCTGGCAACATTTTGCTCCCCAGACAATGTGTTGCTGCTCCAGCTCCGCCGGCACTGTTTGTGTGTATTATTGTTTGTGTCTATCTTTCATGAGTGTGTTGTTGTTTGTGTCTATCTTTAATGAGTGTGTTTGTGTGTGTTATTGTTTGTGTCTATCTTTAATGAGTGTGTTTGTGTGTGTTATTGTTTGTGTCTATCTTTTATGAGTGTGTTTGTGTGTGTTATTGTTTGTGTCTATCTTTAATGAGTGTGTTTGTGTGTGTTATTGTTTGTGTCTATCTTTTATGAGTGTATTTGTGTGTGTTATTGTTTGTGTGTATCTTTAATGAGTGCGTTTGTGGAACATGAGTTTTTCTTGAGCCAATGTGAAGACCTGTGTTATATGTGTAAAGATTGTAAAGCCCACTGAAGCACATTTGTAATGTTGGGCTATCCAAAATCAATGTAATTTAAAGAAGAAGAAAAAACACATTTCCTTTACGTGTAGTAATTTGTTTTACTCACTTTGCATTTTAGTGACATATATATTATATAAAAAATCAAGCTGAGAAAAGCTATCTATTCTCTCCCAATCCTTTTTTTAATCACGCTAAAATATATGAAATATGCTGTAATTCTGAACAAAATACATATTCCCACTGATAGTTTACCAGCTTTAACAACAATTTGCATAAACACCTGCAGTATTAAAATGATTCAGTCTTGAAATAGCTTTAATTAAACATAATTTATTCCAGGTGCATAAACAATGAATGTGTCATATTTGGCTGCGGTGTTTTGTTCTCAATCTAATTCTGTTCTGTCGGAAGTGTCAAAGAAGGGTGACGCAGTTATTTATAGAAAGGCAGAACAGCAGGTGCAGTAATCAATGACACACCACAATACCTGTAAATAGAGAGATAAAAAAAACATCCATTCAGACGTGTAAACTTGTCATGGAGCAATTAAAAACCCAGACAATCTGCAAACTACACATGAAAGATTTCAAAAGCTATACATACATCTACGTCAAACTGTGCCTTACTTGGAACTTTTATATTTTTCCCTGATGGCCTGTTGTGGGTGATTCTCTGCACTCATGTACAGCTTGTGGAGGTCAGTCACACACGGCACAAGTGTAGCCGTGGGATATCCAGTAAAGGCATGTAAGGAATCAGGCTAAAATATGAAAATAAATAACTTAAAAAGTCACATTTTGGTAAAAATCCCTGCTAAATTCTCACCTCAAGTCATTTCGGTGTGGACAAACTTACCCAGAAAGATCTGTTTACAATGTAAGTGGCTAGGCAGTAGGCTCCAGCTGCCACTATGGATGGGGTGTACTGTAGGAATGGATCGATTTCCAGCAGGCTTAACTCTGCTACATACTAGAAACAACAACAACAAAAACACACATCACCAAATCGAAGTATGATCAAGGGACATTGGAAACTATAACTTTGAAGGCAATGCGCACAACTCTATCATCTATAGCCGGCGTTTGAGTAATCGATTCCTCTCACAAGGGCCAGGTTCTCCGTGTCGGCGCAGACGGAGTGGATGGACATGAAAAGGCGTAGGAACTGGTTTGTGGTGGGGGCCACCATCTTGAAAGCCAGCACTCGCAGGAAAACATGCTCCATCCGGACCAGTTGCTGCTTCGTGTAGGTGTTGTCTGTGGTGTACACGTACTCGTTCAGCTCCGGAGGGAGGATCTCCTCATATTTTCTACAAGGTGACAGAGCATCGCGACATCCGGTCGTACATTGTCATCCGTCACAGAGTCAACACGACTCAATAAGGTGATCCTTACCACCGTGTACTCACGCAGCAATCATCAGCGCCGCTGTGCCGACCAGCTGCAGCTTGCCCCGTTTCACGCCGGCTGTGCAGGAGAGGAAGCGGTCCAAATAGTTGACAGCCAGATGCAGAGTTTCAGAACGAAGCTTGTACTCCTGGACGACCTCCACCAGCCAGTCCACCAGGATGACCCGCATGCCGTTGGTGATCTCCGGGTGTCTTTCTAAGTAGCCCGGCTTCGGCCTGGTCCTCATCTTGCATTAGGAACCCCCCAAAAAAAACAAATGACATCATGAGGTATTTGCAATGAACAGAGGAGCAACACATCCTAACTGCAATGCGTTTAATGCTGCCCAGAACACAGTGATATGATGAAAATAGTTCAGATAATTTCGCACTTCACTCTCCCTCAAGTGCAGGTGAATGTCCTCTGCATACTCTGAAACACAAAGCACCTCCTCTGACATCAAGGATTTATCTGATTGCATAGAAGCATCCTGGCATGAACCTACAGGAATGAACAGCAGCGGTAGAAGATAATAAAGTCTGACCCACATGTCTCGGTATATAGGCGTCGTTGTATTTTGCCAAACTCACTTGAACTCAGTTCCAGCAGGAGTCTCAGGTCTTCATGTTGCAGTGCAGCGGTGTCGACATCTGGATAGCAGCTGTTTGAGATCTCTTCTTGACCAGAAGCCGCAAGAACAACTTCAGAAGCCTCCTCGACGTACACGTCGTAGTTGGAAGTGGAGGAGCAGCCGAGGAAGGCGAGCTGGGAGCTGTCTGAGAGTGAACTGGGTTTGGAAAAGTGGCTTCCCTGTGGAGAGAAAAAATGGATTGAACCTCGTTTGTTGAAAGTTGAAATTTGAATATTCTGCGAATGGGAAATTGAATAGAAAACCGACAAAATGTCATGTTCTCCACTGTGTCGTTCTCTTTTTCTTACCTGGCTGAGCGATGATCGCCCGTGCTGCTCATTCTCTGACAACACGCCGAGGACCCTCCGCTGCTTGGCTCGCTGGACCTGCGGCGGCGCGTCGATTTTGCTCGACGCTGGAATGTTTTCTTTGCTCGCGTGACTGCCGCCAAGGGCGTTTGTGCTAAAGTTCATCTTTAAACAAGTAGATGAGGAAAGATAAAAAGGTGGTCACCATGGATAAAGTAACAGAAAAACATCTACTTAAATAATTAAATATACACTACCGTTCAAAAGTTTGGGGTCACTTAGAAATGTCTTTATTTTTCAAAGAAAAGCACTGTTTTTTCAATAAAGATAACATTAATCAAAAATACACTCTCTTCATTGTTAATGTGGTAAATGACTATTCTAGGTGGAAATGTCTGGTTTCTAATGAAATATCTCCAGAGGTGTATAGAGGCCCATTTCCATCAACGATCACTCCAGTGTTCTGATGGTACATTGTGTTTGCTAATCGCCTTAGAAGACTAATATCTGATAAGAAAACCCTTGTGCAATTATGTTAGCACAGCTGAAAACAGTTATGCTGGTGATATAAGCTATATAACTGGCCTTCCTTTGAGCTTGAAGTTTGAAGAACAAAATTAATACTTCAAATATTAATCATTATTTCTAACCTTGTCAATGTCTTGACTATATTTTATATTCATTTGATAAATAAAAGTGTGATTTTTCATGGAAGACACGAAATTGTCTGGGTGACCCCAAACTTTTGAACGGTAGTGTACATCTGAAAAGTACCCCATATTATGAGGTATCTGTCAGTTCCTTGAACGTATAGTAGGCCTGTGATTGAGACCCTTAAAGAGGTGGCAAGATAATTATATATAGAGTAAGTAAGAGAGAGAAAAACATGGTACAATAAACGATGTACTTGTTTCAGAATGTTTAATATTTTCTTTTTCATCATGAAAATACTGGAATAATTTAGCTCTTCTAAGTCTAAGAAATACAAATGAAACAATCTGACAAAAAAATTTATCAAAAGCAACCTGTATGAAGATGTGTTATTATGATGTATTAGTCATATTGTTTATGTGGTTTCTTTATTGTCTCCCTGAAAGTACAGCAAATGTTTAAATTATTTATACATAAAATGTCAGAAATTAGAGGATAATATCCATTATACATGACTCAGAGCCCATGGCAATGTATTCAACTTGCTTGCTTTCGTTTAAAAACTTAAAGATATTAAATTATGACAAAGGAGAACAACAAATTGTCAACATTTAAAGGGTGGGACCAGCGAATGTTTGGCTTTTCTGCTTGAAGAATTACTGAAATTACCAATTGTGAAAATAGTTGCTGATTAATTTGGTATTAATTGATTGGTCCCAAACCAGAGAAATAAATAAAGAAATAAAACATACAAACGTCTGCTCAATTTGACCACAATAGGAAAGACATGAAAACCAAAATGAGTCATTCTTTATGTATTCAAATGAAGTCTTAAGTGTTCATCAATTAAAGTGCACTGTGTGTGAAATCCGGTGCACAATTTTTTCCTCCGAAGATGTAAGAAATGTCATTACCATGGTTACACAAATGTCTCCGCAGACAACACGAGCAAAGAGGAGCAGAAACACGAGGCCGCCATGCGATACGTGCATGGCCTGAGGTTCAGGGTCAATCAGCCTCTCATCTGTCCTCAAATGCAAACTCACCATGACGTAGTTCAGCCGTTTGACGTTAGGTTGGGAAGGTGGACGCGTGGAAACCAGTGCGCTCCACTATCACGGAGACGTTGATGATTACTTTATTGTTGTTGTTGGTTGCTTCTTTGTTGACAAACAGCGCCCTCTGGCGGCGTTCAGGAGATTTAAAGCGCTGTGTACCTGCGTGTCGGGCGTCGGTTTCCTGGTGAACTGACGTGAATCAGCTGTTTGCTCTGAACGGCTCTCAGTCTGATCACGTGCCCGAACAGCTGACAGTCGTGCGTCATAAATTCTCTGAATCTGTCATTTCTTTTTTTAATTTAGAATAACGTGATTCAGTATATATATATATATATTATATGGTATTTATGTATCATATAATATTCTGTATAATATGATATATAAATACCATATAATACAAATATATACATATGATATATAATATTCAGTATATATGAATATATATATATATATATATATATATATATATATATACTGAATTGTATGAATAAGATGTCCTTATTATTTCAGTGTTGGAATACATGTTAAATATGTTACAAAGTACAAATGGGTGTTTGCTACTTTTTTTGCATTGAATCCTACTGGGATGTTTTACTGAAAATAAAATAAAGATAAAAAAACAAGATCGACAGCAGATAACACACAGACATCTACAATAGATAATATAGCTATGGTCCTGTGGAGTTATATTGGAATTATTAACACAGCTGGAGTGGAGTAGAGATTCTGATTCTGGCCTCATAGATCCTCTGTAGATAGTCCATGGGGAAACACAATTCACCCAGTTAAATTGCATTTTTAAATAGAAAACTGATCCATATAAAGAATACAAACACATATTGGCCAACAAGAGAAAAGAAAACATGTTGTCTGAAGAAGAGTACCCTGCTGACGCCTGGCCGTTCGACATTGTCCATCAGGTGGCAGGTTTTCTCTTCAGTAACAATGCTCTGATGTTTTTCATTTGAATCAAGCTGATTTTTGACATGTCTATATGTCAAATATCTATGTTAAGGCTTGTCAGATGTTCTAATCGTATAGATTCAGAGTCCTATCACAAGGCAACTTCCCCAATAAGTAAAATAACAGGAATAAGTTCACATTTATAACGTTGTGACCGTGCTGAATCTAATTTGATAAATTAACACAGAACGTTGCTCACTTAAGCTCCTCATGGATGGATCGTGGAATAATCACTCAAAATAGTACTGTATCTACATCTGGAATTATTGTTGTTGTTGTCGATGATTATAGCGATCACATCTTAGTCACAGCAAGAACTACAGGCAGTCAACTATAGAGTCAAGTATGGAAGCTGTGAAGGACCCAGGAGGCTGAGCACCCTGTGTTCATGGCGCCGCCGAGCAGCTCCAGTGGAGCAGCGGGGGATTAAGGATTCCAATTTGCAATCTTTTGGTCACAAGGCTGCTCCTTGAATCTTCAGCTTCAACTTTATTTATACGTCCGTGGTTTTTCATTTGTGTCTTCATCGTTGCCCAGAGATGTCGACTGAGTGTTGCAAAGCATCATTGAGGAAATCTATCCACGGTCAAACACCTCACAATTATCTTCGGAGGCACATTTTATCCCCAAAGAATGTGATTCAAGGTTCAAGATTTTTTATTTGCCATTTGTGCTTAGACTAACAGTCCAGACACATTGGAATTGTTTTGCAGGGCTCTCCGAGTCAACAGAGGTACAAACACACTATAAGAAGAAGAAGAAGAAAATATATTTAAAAAACACACTGTACATAAGATGGTAGAATATACAGTATAAAGTACAGTTAAAAAAAAACAGGTTATCAACATAAAAAAGGAGAGGTTTGTACACTGTCCCATCGACAGTGTACAATAATATGTATGTTATGTCTGATTTTCCGGATGTATGATGTAATCACTAGTGGAAAAATATATGTGCCTTGTGAGTTAAAAAAGGTTATTATCTCTAGTAAATCTGAGAAAAGGTTCTCCCCCCAGAATCAGTTGAACCGAGATGACAGAAAACAGGGAACATGTTGTATGCCTCAAGTATTAAAGAAAGTGATATCATAAACTGTGCAATCTCAAAAACCATCAAAACCAAAACACATAATCAATAACAACTGAATCCTCAAGAACAGAAAAACTCAAAGAAATAAATCGTGTTTTGGGCTCAAATTCAAAAATAATTGTTCTACCAACCAAGACATTATTACCTGTTATCAATTCTGGTATCTACAGACAGGGCAAGCATCAAAAACTCAACAACAACAATATTATATTTACAAGATTATAAACTGCTACCGGCTCACGAGATCATAAAGCAGCTGCTGTCGGTCAGGAGTTTACAGCACATCTTCACAAGCATGCAGTGTCTGGTTTGGGCTCAATTTCAATTTGTTGAGCTGAAACCGATATCAAGACCCGTTTCCAGAGTGCCAAGACTCCCTGACGGATGAGAAGCAGTGGAACCTTGTTCTAACAGAACCGAGGAAACAGCCTCCTTTGGTCCAGTGGAGATGAAAGATAAGGTGCTGTGGTTATTTTCTCACACTGTGCTAAAAGGAAGAACGGAATCAAACACACACACACACACACACACACACACACACACACATGCATTCACACTTCCACACACACACAAACATGGCACCTGCTCGGGGGAACACAACGTCCCTTTGCCTTCCTCTGTCTTTATCTCATTTCCTGTTCAGTCCCTTGAGCAGATGCAGATTGCTGATGACAGATAGCGATGGGCTGCTGCCATTTCATTAACGCGATGTATTGCTGGTGGCGGGCTCGGGCCAGATGGGTTTGCGGGAGGGGGGGGGGGGGGGGTTTAAGCATCACCTCCAAAATACTGTGACTATCCCAGAAAATCCTTCCAGGCACGTCTCATCTCTCAGCAGCAGCCCTCACACGGCGGTGTGAGCCCGCATCGTCTCTCACCCCCCGAGCTCATGAGATATTAGTGATAAAACAGGAAACGGGCTTCTAACCTGCAGGATGAAGAGATGAACACGCAACCTAATCTGCTTGAGGTGTTTCCATGTCGAACGGGCATGCTCCCATAACCTTTTGCAGGAATAGAAGCTGATTAAATGATCATTCAATCAAATTCTGTTTATTTTATATCACCCAATATCACAAATTACAAATTGGCCTCAGAGGGCTTTACAATCTGTACACGTAGGCATCAGCAGGGCCACCAGGCAGGAGGCATCAGATACAGCCACATGGAGCCGGAAGTCACAACGACTCCAGGCAGAGTTAACAATGTGTGATGGAGAGATGTAAATTCATCCATAAGGAGAGATAGAAGAGGAGAGTGGTGCTCAGTGTATCCTAAAACGTCCCCCAGCAGCCTATAGGCGTGTCTCCTATCTCTACCTATAAGACTATTAAAGAGTAAAGTCTTTAATGAGGTGACTGTGTCTGCCTCCCGGACTGAAGGTGGAAGCTGGTTCCATAAAATCATCATTCAATGCAAATTTAAGAATCACAGTCAATGCCCATTAATTATTCTTTTTCTCATATTAGTATCTGTCATCATACCAACAGTCCTCTACTGACATGACGACTCAAAGAGAGAGTGAGTAATATCCAGTCACGTTAGTAAATGGTTTGGAGAAAACACGACATCATCAGAATCTAGAGATGATTGGATGATTGCAACTTTTTCTATCAGCTCATGCCGAATAAACCATAACTATGAAGTCTGTTCACACGGGGAGAGGATTGTACGTCGATTGGTTGACATCTCTTTCCTCTGCTCTCAATCTGTTATTACCTTCGCATTGAAAATGCGGAAGGTTATGTTTTGATCGCCGTGTATTTATTTATTTATTTGTATGCGTGTTATTCGCAGAACAAAAAAAGTTTTAAACCGAATTGCATGAAATTTGGTGGGATGGTTGGTTATTATCCGGGGACCATTTGATTAGATTTTGGGATCGATCGGGTCAAAGGTCAAGGTCATGAAAAGGTCAAAATCTTCTTGAATCGCATGACATTTGGTAGGATGATTGGTTATTATCCGGGGACCATTTGATTCGATTTTGGGATCAATCGGGTCAAAGGTTAAGGTCATGGAAAGGTCAACATCTTCTTTTTACCATAGCACGGTCAATTTGTATCCAATTGGCATGCAACTAATGCCAAAATGTTCATAATTCAATGCCCAATTGTGTCATATGCGAAGGTATGCGCTCTACCGAGTTCCCATTCTAGTTTACTCTGTTGCAGGCTGCCATGTTGGGTTGAAGGCCAACTGGCAGCATTTAGTGGCGTGTTGGTAATCAGCACTTTGATATCCACATGTTTTAAAGCAACATGAGACCACTAGCAGAACTCCAAGGAGGTCATATCACCTGTGCCAAGCTGCAGGGGCGTCAAAACTGTAAAAAATAATAATAATATGCAAAGGAAAAGAGTTTCAAATCTCTCGGCGAACATCCACAGCCGACAGCGGCGATCACAAGTTCAAAAGTAATCAACCAATTACCTTCCAGTGAATCTGTCCTCTCGGTCCGCTGCCTGGAAGTGACACTCTCTGCGCTATCATAATGCTTTATTTAATGACCCTCGTGCGAATCAAAGGATCTTTTGTTGAGGGATATGATGTGGAAATGTGGCGCCAATCTCCTCCATTAAGAAGCCCATCGCTGTAATGAGCCGGGGGTGGGGGGGGCATGATGAGAAAATTAGCTGTGGAGGGGCAGCAGTGTGTGTGTGTGTGTGTGGGGGGGGGGGGTGTTATGTCAAGACAGAGCTCTCATTGTTTTATGGAATAATTATGCTGCCCAACATCACAGATGAGCTGATCTATAGCCAGAAGGTAATACGTTATGCAATATTACAGTCTAATAACTCAAATGAGTCCAGGGTTGACGCGCCGATGGGACATCATCATATCTGTGAAAATGAGCTCCCACAGTCACGGGGAGGTGCATCCCCGTTTAGCTGAGAGGCTCCACACACATAATGAAGGACACTATTCGTGGAAATATCTGTGTGTGTGTGTGTGTGTGTGTGTGTGTGTGTGTGTGTGTGTGATTAGCTCCTGATTATAATCTAAACATCTGTTCAAGGCCCTATTAAATAACACTCAGGTATTTTGGATTTGTACTATTTAGATCGTTTGAGATTTTCTTTTTCCACTCTATTAATAAACCTTCAGTGCGTTATCCTGGCCAGGGGAGGACATTTACATCTTCTTTAGGGGGCAGTTGTTGCCCCACTGACTGACCTCCAGGGGCATTGAAAAAGAAATTGGGGGCACTTTTTTAAACTTGTGAAATAACATTTAACCCTTGTTCAAAAATAATAAATATACTTCATTTGGCTTACAGTATATGAACAATTGTCATAACAATGGCAATAATAAGACAATTAGGTAGTAGACTACAGATTCAAAGTGTTATAGATTCTTTCAACAAAAAACAGACAATCATTTTCAATGTTATTCTTATTTGCTTGTGGATATTTTATTGTTATTTCATTCTAAATAATATTTCTTGATTTTTTGTGTGTGTGTACCTATACAGATAGGACACACACAACAAAGATCAATAACAAAACGCTATAAAATCTTTGAAATTATGGGGTTATTTGTTGCCCGTCTCCTCGTGATATCAGGGGAAAAATTATATTTCTTGGAGCAGTTTTGCTCTTTGCCCTCGTATATTTCCGACGCTGATCCTGGCCATGTGGACGACAACTTTGCACCCTCCGTAATAACTGATTTTACGGCAAGCTGACACGTGATATTCGAGTCATATCTGACAAGTTGATAGGTATTGGTCGATTGATCAGCTATCGCCTTCCCCCCCCGCTCCGAACTCTTGTTCTTATATCAGCCTTCATAAATTCAGCATCTATCGAGGTGATGAAAGTTGAGTTGTTTAGTTTCGGGGTCTGCTTTTGAGTCATTAACTATTCGGAGTGAATCCTATAAAACAGAGGAAGGGAGAGAAATACATATTCACAAGTTTTACTGAAATGTAAAATTCATAAAGGGACTCAGTAATTAATTAATGCACAAGGACAATGTCTACAAAACATTGTCCTTGTGCATAATTAATCACTTGTGTCCTTGTATCCTCTCCATACCTTTCGCGTGTGCATCGACTATCTCCCTGTCTCTCCATTCCTGAGCGATGGTGTGTATGAATTATGAATGTGAAGAGTACGAGCCTTTTTCATATTTGCAATTTAAGTGCCCCGAAATCTTTTGCTGCACTAAATTATTCATATATTCAAATGAATCTGGGTTTGAGGACATTTTTTTCCCTCTCTCTTCTCTCCTTTCATAAATGTAGAGTGTGTACCCTTCAGAGGTATCGGGACAAATTGCCACGACTATTAGTGGTAAAGTTTTCTAGTCTGGAGCTCTGATTTCCGTCCGCTTTTAGGGGTCTTGCTCTAACGTGTTTTCTTGTATATGTGTGTTGTCGTTTATACACCCCCCCCCCCCCCCACCCCCAGTGCCAATATCCTATCTCCATCTGTCTCATTGTTATTCCAGGCAAGTACTCGCCTGTCAGGCTACTGTCCTGTGTGTGTGTGTGTGTGTGTGTGTATGTCACTGGTATGCTTCACTCTGTCTTCTCTGCACCGTGCCGTCAGATATGTGAAAATCATTTGTGAATGGCGTGACATCGCCGTGAGACCAAAAGCTGGCGTGTGTAGTCTGTGCATAGTTATTATCGATCTGCAAAATCTGTGACAAACATCCCTGAACATCACAAATAATCCCCGCGCGGCATCTTGAAGACGGAGGCATAGAACACATCGGGGTTCTAACCGTTTCTCACAGATTAGGGATGGAACGATACACCGTCTCTTGAAATGAGGAGAAGTCGAGTGAAACAGTTTGGCTGTAGCAGAGAGATGTGAAGCATCGACAATACCCAGAGCCTCTAACTAATGTGCAACTGTTATCTTGACAGCTTGTTAAATCTAGGGATTTGAAGTTGTTCCCCCGAGTTTAGCAGAGTGAACCAACACACACACACACACACACACACGCATAGTTGATCCCAAATAGCTCAAATGCAAGTCCTCTCCCTTCGTTGCTGCTTCCCCCTCATTAACATGCAGTGCAGAGACTAGTGTCCTCACAAGGGCAGTGTGAGGATGGCACGGAGTCAGAGCATGCTGGGAGATCAGGGAATGACACGGAATTGGCGGCCACGCCCTCTGGGATTAGTTCGAAAAAAACAGCTGAGGCCAAAGCTCTTATCTCCATCCTTCAGTCCTCTCTTTCTCTTACACACACACACACATGCACGAAAATAAGAACATAATTAGCGATACCAAACATAACCCCTCGTTAAGAAAAGCGAGACTCCTGTGGTAGATCTGGAAACGGTCCTGCAGAGCGTGATTAGTCGGAGTGGAGGTCAGGGGAGAATAATGAATCCTTTCCTCCTGTCCTTGGTTTCTCCCTCAACACTGTCAACACAAGCAAAACTGCCTCCAGCATCTCATTACAAATACTCCTCAACATTTATTTTGGGTGGTGGTTCCGATTAAGGAAATATTCACAAATGGATACAAGCTCATGAGATGAATCCCAGACCTGTCAAATGTGTGTGTGGAAGTCCACATGAATATCAGCCACGCGATGTGAGTAAAAGATGGATCTGAGCGTGAAATAAAGTTGTCGTCGTCCTCTCATCTCTCCTCTCCGCAGCTATTCTCCGCCGCATCTCTGTCGGCGGGCAGATGGAGGAGGACGGAGGCATCTGTGGAGGAGGATGGGGGCATCTGTGGAGGGAGGAGGCACCATGCCCCCTTCAAAGAGCAGATGAACACCTTCATGAATACCATCACGGTGCTGACGAGCTCATTCGGGAGATTCAGGGTCATGCGCAATATTTGAGAACAGAGTAGCCTGAGTTACATTTGAAGTGTTTCATTCCAAAAATGAGCCACAAACTCTTCGCACAAGTTACAAAAAAATAACATCTTTCCTCCACTTTCTTTTTTAAAAAATAAAGAGAGAGAGACTGTGTCCTGTTGACAGCTTTAACGGTGAATTCTCACCTAGGAATGAGGATACACTCATCTTGGGTTGTATGTTGCTCACAAAAACAGTTTAATTTCTGGGAATATAATCATCTGACCACCTAGGGGAAACAGAGACACTGAACTCTTTTAACCCTTGTGTTGCCTTCGGGTCAATTTGACCCGATTCAATGTTTAACCCTCCTGTTACCTTTATATTTACTAACATATTTTACCTTGAGATGAATATTATAATTTAAAAAAAAAAGAAATTATTAGTTATTATATTTTTTTGTTTTAAGTGTAAGTACTTATTGTTTGTTGTTGTTTTTGAACTCAACAACCATTATTAAACATTGATTGAATTCATCAAATTGACCCGAATATTGAGGAGGTTAAAGGATGAATGGGGTAAAAAAGGCAAAAAAAAAACAAAGTTAAGACTGGCCTAAAAACCTTTTTATTCAGAAAGGCATTTATGACTTTTAGTTGACTTTTATGACTTGTTTTGAATATTCCTTTATTTTGAATTGTTTTAATATGTACTGGCTATGTGGCACTCTGAGGTCCTTGGATGAAGAATGCCTTATAAATGGAATTTATTATTATTATTTTATTATTTTATTATTATTATTATTTATCTCTGTTTTGTTGATTGTTGAAAACACATGGAGAGCATTTTGAAAAATGTAATTATCTTATTTCTTATGTCATTAGTTTCTGCATAACATGTCCTAATGCTCATTTCCCATTTGTATTAAAAGATCTGTGCACTTTAACAGAATAGTGCTGCTGTGAGGGAAAGCTTTAAGATGAAGAAAGGCAAGAAGAGCTGCAAAAAGAAATAAAGAGGTGTTTCTTTCTTTTCTATACGGCCACTTTTTGTCCTTCACCTGCCGATTCGGGGTCTCATGCGACTAGGCAGTTCAGTCTGTCAGCCGGTTATTGCTCGCCGCAGGATGCTGTCTACTGACGCAGAGAGCAGAGAGCGAGGCTGTGTCCTTCAAACACACACACACACACACACACACACACACACACACACACCAAACAAAGGGTTGATGTAATGGCCAATGTTGATTTATTGGTCAATTATCAAACCTTGACTCTTAGGTGAGGGGCTATTGATCTCCCTCTTTGTCCTCACATGTTAACTAACTATTGAACAGCTTGAGGAATACATGTGAGGAATATTTGCTCAGTGAGCGCATAAAAAAACCCAGAATAGATTTGACTGTTAATGTGATCATTGTTGAAAGGTGACGAGCAGCAGAGAGAAAAGTGGGAGGGCAGAGGGAGGGAGTCACGAGAGAGAGAGAGAGAGAGAGGATGAGATTAGAGTGAGCACTACTCCCTCTCTTCTTTCCTCTTCACCAATTCTCAAGTATAAAAAAACCACGATTCATTAGTTACAGCCTCTCAGTTGCAGACCTTGTGTGTGAGTGTGTGTGTGTGTGTGCTCACCTTTTGGATGTGAGCCCATTCATAGAGAAGATCCACATCGGACAGCCACTACTCTGTAGTACCCGTGAGTAACACTGAATGACAGAGAGAGAGAGAGAGAGAGAGAGAGAGAGAGATAGGGAAGATCCCAGGGGCAACAGATCTGGTTTGCTCGGGTGGAAACACAAAAACACTCCGGGATGGATTTCTGCACGACGTGAACGCCGATGAGAAAAACAGCTGCCACACAAAGGAAATAGGTCTGTAACTTTTGCTTTTTTTGTTGCTTTTTATCAATAATTTCATTCATGCTGCTGATGCTTCAGGCTGCTTTTCATGAAAATGTTTCCAATTGAGAGAGAGAGAGACAGAACGGAGTTAATCTGTTCTGTGAGAGGGGGGGGGGGGGGGTCCTGCCCAATACAAAGAGCCGGTGTTCACCTCAAACCGATCTGTCTCTCTTCAGTTGCCGGCAACTGTATTCAGTACGTTGTGAGAGAACAAAAATGTCATGAGAGGGAGGAGGATGGAGGAAGAAGACAAACAAGTGGAGATGGAATACAGTCAAATGAAGCAAGAGAAATAAATCATTGTTCAATGAGACTTGTAGGAAAGGATGAATTCATATACACTACCGTTCAAAAGTTTGGGGTCATCAAGACAATTTTGTGTCTTCCATGAAAACTCACTTTTATTCATCAAATGAATTGAAAATTGAATAGAAAATATAGTCAAGACATTGACAAGGTTAGAAATAATGATTAATATTTGAAGTATTAATGTTGTTCTTCAAACTTCAAGCTCAAAGGAAGGCCAGTTGTATCGCTTATATCACCAGCATAACTGTTTTCAGCTGTGCTAACATAATTGCACAAGGGTTTTCTAATCAGACATTAGTCTTCTAAGGCGATTAGCAAACACAATGTACCATTAGAACACTGGAGTGATCGTTGATGGAAATGGGCCTCTATACACCTATGGAGATATTTCATTAGAAACCAGACGTTTCCACCTAGAATAGTCATTTACCACATTAACAATGTATAGTGTGTATTTTTGATTAATGTTATCTTTATTGAAAAAACAGTGCTTTTCTTTGAAAAATAAAGACATCTCTAAGTGACCCCAAACTTTTGAACGGTAGTGTATATATTGGTAAATAAGCTTCATATGTGATAGTTGAGAACAAGAGGCAAGGAGTGAGGACTGAGTGAAGCAATCATACCCACAGACTCAGGAAAAAAGAGATGGATAAAAAAAAAAAGTGAGAATGAGAACAAGAGCAGAGTTTTTCATGTTTAAAATGAAGTATGATTCACCCTGTTCATCATTATACACACAGACACACAGTGTCATGCACAAAGAACTATCAGAGTTATGAACATATGTGATAAAAACAAGGTGTAACAATACACATATATACACACACACACACACATACAAACACACACACTCAGACATCAAAGCAAAAGAGCTCATTATCCCCACTGGCCACTGGCCAAAATATCTTCCAATACTTCCTATTCAGAATGATCACCGTTTCTCTGGTTTCAATTCATGTTATCCTTTTGTCTATTATTTTTTTTGTAAACCTTTGCAACACCTTTACGACCACATTGCAAACAAAAGGTTTATTTTTATTTTTAAATCCTCCCTTGTATGCCCTGAATAATCTGAGAGAATCCGGTAACAGTCGACCAGCGGGGATGGACCCCCGATGGACCCCCGCTGGAGCTGTCGAGTGCACTCAGGTGCGCTGTGAGATCCTATCATTCAAATTTACAAGCAATGAATAAAAACATTAGGCTCTACTTTATTGTTTTGAGGACGCATTCAAATTCCACCTGCTTTCCCAAATTGCCAGCCGTGTCCGTCGTTTATTGGCTCAGGTTACTCGTGATTATATTCGCTCTCAGACTCTTAAGGGACGTCACTTAAAAGTAAAATACTGAAACTTTCCAAACAGGTTGTTTCTCGTGGGAAAATGCCGTATTAAATAAATGTTCTTCATACTTTCATCATTCCTGCATATCTCTGACCCCTGAGTGGGTTATCTGTGGTATTTGGGGCTGCAGAGGCGATTTGGAATTCAAGTGGTTTGAGCCTCAGGTCTGTTGTCAGCTGATCGGGCTCCGAATATGAAATATATAACTGTTTGAAATTCAGGCTGCTTTTATCTCCTGGCGATCTGTTTGAGATGGAACAGTGTGTGTGTGTGTGTGTGTGTGTGTGTGTGTGTGTGTGTGTGTGCATAAAGTATGTGTGTATTTCTTTCATATATTCCCATACATGCATTTATGTGAGTTAATATGACATTTCTGCTTATGGTTCAGCTCGTTTTCGTCTGTTCAGACATTAATTTAGTATGAGAAAATATGCACGCACACACACACACACACAAACGAATATGGCCCAAATGTCATGACATTTTGCCTCACATGGGTCTTGTCCATAATTCATGGAGTGAAGAGCTATGAGAAAACACACTGTGTTTATCTTGGGGGTTAAGGATTTAGTAAATATTTGCATGTGCATGTGGTTCTGGCAAAGGGTTATTTCCTGAAAGAGATTTCAAGCTTTTTAAAAACAATAGAGTCCAAGGCCCTGTTGCTATCTTTGTTTGACCCTGGATGGAGGAGCTTTTGTGAATATAAATATAAAAATTATACATTTCAATAAATAAAATGAGAGACTCAGATGCACTTCATAAATATCAGTTAAAATGTGGATGGATTATATTTGTTTAAGCTCTAACAAATGCTAAATCCTAAATAGATGAAATCTCTGAAAACAAAAAACAATTTGATATGATATCATGATATCATGATGTCATATCATATCATTAAAACGTGTCGATCGTATTCTCACACTTCTATCCGACACCTGAGGAGATACAATGGTGAAAAGAATAATACAGGAGAGTCAGACGAGACGAATTGTGCCAAATACACCCTCACTAAATGCTGACAGTGAGGAAGACAAGGAGATGGTGAAGAAGAAAAAAAATGATGGAAGGTGGGGATCCGATTTGAGAAAGTGGAGCAGAGGAAGCTTCACAGCACAAAGTCTCAGGAGGAGTTCTGCTGAACATACTCCACTGGCACTGGGTGAGAGTGTTTGGGCTGCAGCTCAGGAAGGAGATGGATCAGGACAAGAGGAGCCGACAAAACGTCCACGCTCCAGTCGAGACCCAACAAGCAAAGGCGGAGCGAGAAGAGAGCCGTGGGACTCATAAAAGAGACATTTGCTGAAAGCGGCCCGGGTTTGAAGAGCGTGCAGTAGAAATATCCAAAGCTGTACAACAACAACAAAAGGTACCGAAGTATAGAAATCAGGGGGGGAAAAGAGAAAAATGGAAGAGCATTTCAGCTGAAGGATCACGGGGAGGCTGAAAGTCTTAAAATGGGTGACCTCCATGACCCCGGAGACTGAGTGACCTCACGTCTCATTGGACCGGGCACTTTAACCCCCCCCCCCCCTCTCTCTCTCTCTCTTCTCTACCTTCTTTTGTCTCATGGATTGTGGAGCTCTGGATCGTGGTCCACGCCAACTATGAATTATTCATACATTCTGTCATATTCATAGAATGTTTATGTAACTCTGTAACGTTCATCTGGTCACATGACATCTGTTGCTTCTGTCCATCCTGGAGAGGGATCCTCCTCTGTTGCTCTCATGAAGGGTTCTTCACTTTTTCCTCCGTGAAAGTTTTTTTTCTATTTCTTGGGGGTGTTTCCGATGATCCGATGTGAGGTCAAAGGTCAGGGATGTCGTAAGTGTACAGCTTGTAAAGCCCTCTGATAATTCGGAATGTGTGATATTGGGCTTTATAAAATAAGCTGAACTGAATTGAATTGGCCCCGACGTAGGTCTCAAAGTCAAAAGTCAAAGCTTGAGACGTTCAGTCAGTGACTTTTTTTTAAAGATCTGTCAGACTTATTGCTCCTTGCCTCTTAGAGAAGCAGCTGTACCAGCGGCGTCCATTGTTCTGGACCAGCAGTCCAAGGGAGAGGAGGCCATGTCAGCTCAGAGGGAAGGAGGAGCATGACCATCACACACGAGTGAACTTCAGACCAAGCGAGACTCTTTTCGTCAGTGAGAGGGAGAATGACGGCAGGAAGAGCGTCTGGCAGCTGTTAAACTGTAAAAACTGTGGCGAGCTCAATTTAAAGTCGGCGGTCCACAATGTATGTGCAACAACAACAAAAAACGGCATAAATCAGCGTGTTTTTATCTGACGTGAAGGGTTTTCCATAACAATAAAAACACATTGGGTGAATGTTCATGTTGAGAAGCAATCGTCATACAATGAGGAAAAGTCCTGTGGTATCGAGCGGATGTTGTTTGTTGGAGCTGTTAGATAAGACCCTAAAGGGGCTTCAACACACGAGAGTTGGGCGACAGCCGAAGTGAAGCCAGGCTGATGTCAGTGGGATTACAGCTCAGCGGGAGAAAGACGAAAACACAACACAATTAAATCGAGTCCAATTTCCGAGAGCTAATTCTTTATTCTCTGGTCCCAGAAAAGAAATATAGCGAGGCTTAGCTGACACCGGTCTTTGGGATGTGATGAGAAACACAGAGAGACAGAGGGTCCGCTGCATGTGTCCAGCTGAATGAGCAGCAAGCGAAGCATGGTTGCAGAACAATCTCTCAGAAGTATGACAATCACAGGAAAAGATGAAATCATTAAAAATCATATGTCCAGGGGTTTCACTTCTCATCTTTGCTGAAGCGATGAAGAAATGAGTACAATAAAGCTTTTTCAGACATTTAGCATTGATTTTCAAAGCTTTCTCTGTTTTCCCGATTATTGATTCGAACATTTCTAATAGACATTTAGCAAATATCATCATCAGTTACAGTCTGTCCTGCTTTGTTATGATAATCTATTGTGGTTTCTATATCTATCTGCAGTTTTACTTATGCATTGTACGCCGCTCATGTTAGGAATTCAAACATTAAACATTGAGTTCTGTTTCACACGCAGCATGGGACACGTGTTCACGCCCACAGAGAGTCAAACCTCCAGCTCTCTGGTGCGTCATCGGTCCAATCGGAAAAAGAAGAAGAGCAGGACGAGGCGCCGGAGAGGCCGTCGCGTCGTGTGATGATGACCAACTTCTACCGCGCCGATAATACAAAAACCCTTTCAAATAAAACTCATTATATTTCCTTGGTTGAATGCAGCCTCCCACCTCGAGGATACAAAAGACCCTTTCTGTGGTAAACCAGGGAGCACGCTGCCGAAATCCGCAGAGACCGAACGCTCCAGCGCTTCATCCTCTGACGAGCCACGCGTGTCCAACCTGATGTCAAGCGGCCGTCCCTCAGCGGGCTCCAACCCCGACTCCTCCATGTGGTCCGGCCTGCCACCAGCTGGGACCTCGGACCACAAGTTCTTCGCCCTCTGACCCGGACGATGCTGGATCCCTCGGAGGAGATCACGAGATCTTCTTGAATTCTTACATTTATGCAAAGCCTATAATGTTCTCGCAGTTGAAGCTAAATCAGAGGAGGGGTCTCACTTGATTTTTTAAATTCATCCGATGAAAAGAAATGTTTTATAGCTGATAGATAGATGATAGAGAGATGAAATATATTTTTTATGGTAGGGTAAATCAATCCGCTCCCTCCTCAAATCACAGCAACACACTTAGAAATGCTGCCTCGCCATTTCTTATCTCCCAGCATCAAACTGTGCTTATAGCCTAAATAACAATAAAATCCGCATCCAAACAACCCAAACACACAGTGATAAGCCGGAGAGGCCCGAGGGCTCAGTGGGAGGAGCTTGCATCTGATTGTGAGTCTGACAACCTTCCAGTTGCCAGCTGTCACTTTGCCAGATTTGGATGCCATTGATGTGGCCGTTCGAACCCTCTTTCCGTCTCCTAGTGCGCCTCTCTACTTCCGGCCTCAGTCGCCCACCTGTTGGCGGTGTTGCAGGAGATCGGCGACCGTTTGGAGACAAGAATAAACTCGGCGTTTCTATCTCAATCACGTAAAGGCCAAGACACTTTCAACGTACCTCTAGTTTCTCTCAGTAGGGATGCGTCGCTTTTCCAATTAGCCCCCCGGTGTTCTCTGTATTAGTACACGTGTAGCTATTTTAAATTAACCGTGTGCAATTAACGTCGGCGTGTTTGTGTGCGTTCGTATGCCTGACCTCTCCAGCCTTGGCGGGGCTGCGCGGCTCCGCTTGAAAAAGAACTCCACATACCTTGTTGCCTGGATACAAAAAGCGTCATTAAGCCCAATTATCAGCCACTTCAGCCGGCAATGAACACGCTTCATCGCAGTTGGGAAAACAACATATCATTAACGACAGCAACCTAAACGCAACATGAAGGCTGAGTAGAAGAAATTAGAGGAGAGGGGTGGAGGCTGGGCGAGCAGGCGGGGGCTCGCTGACACAGTGGAAGATTATAGGTTGAAATTGGAGTTACAGAATTACGAGTGGACCTTTTTTTCCCCACTATCAGCGATGCAAAACAAAAATATTGTTCTCGGGAATATTGTTCGACATTATTATGAATATTCTTTTCAAATTGGTTAAGGAAGAGTTTCCTGCACCTCTCTATCACATGTACTGTAGGAATTAGATTTGTGTGCTGATGATTGAGGATGGCTGTGGCAGAGGGGGTGTTTAGGCTCGGCTGCAGAGTGGGTGGAGCGGGGGAGGGGGGGGGGGGGTTCAGGGAGCGGTGTCGGAGCAGGAAAGTTATATCTTTTATTGAGATTGCAGACTGTGCCTCTGCTCTCCTCTTTCTTTATAGGGACACACACAGATTGGCTGATTAGCAATCAACCACCAGCTGAGGCCGATTAGACCCCGGTCCTGACACCGTTCATGGCCGATGCGTGTGCGGCGAATATCAAGACTCAACTCTGAGAAGTTGCGGGAGAGAAAGAGACGACGAGTCAACAAAAGTGGAGGGACAGTGACTCGCAGCGCTGGGAAGACCACTGGGAGTGTTTGATAAAGAAAACAGAGTTGGGGGCGAGAGAGCATGCAATCACAGCGGAGGAACGAGAGCGGCCCGACTCCTCGCTACGCCGCGTGTCTCCCTGAAGGTACCAGTGGGCCCTCCATGAGAGAGCGCTCCTGTCAACAGCATCATCCAGAGAGACAAACGGAGAGAACACAAGGGAGTGAAGAAGTTCAGAGGGACGCCGTTTGGGGACAGAGGGGCTCGCTGCGGCTTCGGAGGCGCCGCCGCTCAATCAGGGATGAAGAAACGTCGTGAGTTCTTTCTTTTCTTACGTTTTCCATTGTTATTATTCATTTCTTTTTTATTTGAGGAGGGTTCTTTAGCCATTACTCATTTTCTTTTTTACATGCAACTTCTCAATCTATTATTTTTGCTTTACTTTGCCTGGTTGATTAATTCAATAATTTGACTTTGTCTACATCTCCGTCCCCTGTATGTTCCGAAATGTTCCTAAATGTCCCTGAATGTAGCTGAATGTACCTGAATGCACCTGAATGTACCTGAATGCACCTGAATGCACCTGAATGTAGCTGAATGTAGCTGAATGTACCTGAATGCACCTGAATGTACCTGAATGCACCTGAATGTACCTGAATGTAGCTGAATGTACCTGAATGCACCTGAATGTACCTGAATGCACCTGAATGTACCTGAATGCACCTGAATGCACCTGAATGTACCTGAATGTACCTGAATGTAGCTGAATGTAGCTGAATGTAGCTGAATGTACCTGAATGCACCTGAATGTATACGTTCCATAGCCTGTAACCCTACATTGGGTGTGTAGGGTCAGGAATGAGGTTTTCAATTTCAATCAGTAATTGCTCTGAGACGTGTGAATCCTCTTCCCTGGTGGAAAAAAAACTGTGAAAATCAATAAAACATATTTACAAAAAAAAGAAACGTCGTGCACCAACAAGTGTTAAGGGCTTGTTGCAGTAACCGTATAAATGTAGCTCTCCTACTCCTAAACTAAGCTCAAACACATAAATAAAGAACAGTCAAACTACCAAATATCCACATTTTGAAGAAGGCGGCTTTCCGTATTTTCCAAACTAGCTTCTTCTGTGGAAAAATGGTTTATTAACTGTGCCACACATGAAGTTATTGGCGAAAATGCATAACCATGAAGTGAAGAGGAGTGAGGGGATAGGGGAGAAATGAGCGCGCACAACTGTGAGCCAAAAGAGAGCACCTGCTTTTCATTCTGGTCATGGTCAATCATTCCTCCCTTTGAAGTGTTTTTCTCCAATCAATGCTGCTCTAACCCAAATACGAAGGAACAGCATCCCTGCCTCTCACCAACACAAAGACGACTCCACAAAGCACAATCACACCCTGCAGTCAGTTTGGTGCCTCGCAGTCATCTGCAGTGGAACATTAGTATGCAGTGGAGGCTCTCAGCTGTCTTTGTGAAAAGCTGATTATGAGGAGTTTAATTTCATCAGATAAGAAAGCCTTGGTTTAGGAACATATCAGAGGCTCAAGGAGCTTGATGGGCCTTCAATGAGACAAGCACTCCCCCTGCTGTTACCCCTGATTATAGTCATGTGTGAAGACCGCGACGCCACACACCAGCGTTCACACAGTTTTGCTTTTTTTTGTTTTGTGATTTGACCGGAAAGTCATCCTCATGCATGCACGTAAAACTTTTAGTGGTCAAGCAACAATCCTGGAACCCACACTTACAAATTAGCCTCAACGGTCATTACAATCTGTACACATACGACATCCCTGACCTTTGACCTCACAGCGGATCAGGAAAAACTCCCAAGAAATAGAAAAAAAACTTTCACGGGGGAAAAAGTGAAGAACCCTTCAGGAGAGCAACAGAGGAGGATCCCTCTCCAGGATGGACAGAAGAATAGATGTCATGTGACCAGAAGGATTACAGTTACATAAACACATTCAATGAATATGACGGAATGTGTGAATAATTAGTAGAAGGCATGGACCACGATCCAGACCTCCACGATCCAAGACACGGAAGGAGGTAGAGAGGAGGAGGAGTAGGAGGAGGAGGGGGGGGGGGGCAAGAGGCATCAGACACAGCCAGGTCCAGTGAACTTGTTATGTTTATGGGTATTTATGGCTGTCTTATACATATCTCATACATTATTACATAATATGACACGTTGATTGTACACCTTGCTTGTTGCATTGATGGAAATACATGCTCATATCTTTATCTCTTTCCAAGTTGGAGTTTTTTTATTTTTCTGATATTCATTGTGCAATTTACCGGCAGACGGATGAGGTAATCCATCTCGAGAGCCATGGGGCTCCAAGAGGACCAAAGGAAATAGATTTCTTCCGGCGACTATTGTTTGACAGAAGTTTGTTTTGCATCTGGGGGATTCTGAAGAACATTGTTGGCCCTGCATCATAATTGAAGAAGCGCTCTCCGTCTTCCTCTTAATCTCAGCCAAAGCTGAGGATGGTGGGGTGTGTGTGTGTGTGTGCGGGGGGGGGGGGAGTAAGGGGGGAGGAGCTCTTTTTCCAACAAGCATCTGCCATGCTGAAGTGTCCTGGGGGGAGAAAATAAATCCGTGACAGCTTCAGCAAACAAAAGAGAATTTCTTATAAAGGCCATATAGACATTCTAAATATTGAAGTATCTTTCTGTTGTTTCCCAACAAATATCACTCTTTTTTCTTCTTCCTCTCTCACGCAGGACATCAGCCAGAATGTCGGGGATGGACGTATCGTCGGTGGACCGCAATGACACGGGAATCCCTCCGATAGACGACGCCACCTTCCTCCGCTTCTCGCCGACCTCGGCTCACGCGTCGGCGGCCGCCCCGTCGCCGGGTCGCCAGGGCAACATTTATGTTTACGTGTGGCTCTTCCTCGGCCTGCTGGTGTTCCTGCTGACGCTGCTCATCATCTCCCTCCACCGGCTGAAGAACATCATCTCCTCCTCTTCGTCCGTCCCCGACTGCAGCAGCGAGGGCGGCAGCTCCTTCACCAACATGGAGATCTGTAGCATCTCGTCGTCTCACAGGTCCACCGTCTCCTCGCTGTCCACCTGAGGGAGGCGCGTGGGCGTATGAGCGATGCCCACGTGGCCTAGCACCTCCATATGTGACAAATCAATTTTAAAAAAACACGTTGTCAGCTCCAAGGAAGGGGACAGCTTATCTCTTCGTACAATTTCCATAAGGTGTGAATAAAGCTCAGGCGTGATGGAGAGGGTCTCGAGGAGTGAGACTGACTGAACCTTTATTTCAACAACGAAGAAAAACAAACCTGAGGAACCATTTTTTCTTTTCTTTCAGCAGACCTATAATCTTCATTTTTGTAAAAAATGAATTTCTCGCCGTTTACTTGTTTCATATTTACTGTGGAACAATGATATATCTTACAGGCGTGTACAGCATGTCTCATAATGTATGTGTCAGAATAACACAATATTATTTAAAGACCATTGCTGTGGACAGGAATGCATGATTGTGTCTCAGCTGTGGGATGCTGTAAACATTTGTGTTACCAAAATAAAAGCTGAGGTATCATATACAGGACTGTCTCAGAAAATTAGAATATTGTGATGAAGTTCTTTATTTTCTGTAATGCAATTAAAAAAACAAAAATGTCATGCATTCTGGATTCATTACAAATCAACTGAAATAACACACACAGGAAATTGTTTTAAAAGCCTTTACAGAAATGTAAAGGTGAGAAATAAATGATATGTGTGTCTCAGACAGGCAGTCGACCTCAAACATAACGAGATGACACAGGTCTTCCAGCGTGACGGATTGCCCTCTCTTGACTGTGAGCTCACGTGGCGTCTGATTGCCGTCTCCATGGCGACTGAGGCGTAAGAGCTTCGTGCCGCTGTTGAGACTCGTTTGTATTCCGAGCTGAAGACATACAGGGACGGCGATGGTCATCGCTGTATTTTAATAGCGTGAAACGTAGTACGCAATAAAATATACACCGCACGCTCAAAAAGTGAATATATCTTTGTCACACTTGCCCACAAAATGCAGTAACGACCGAGGGCTGAGAGAGCAGTGACGGTCTGTCAGCGCTCAGCTGTTGTTGAATCTGTATGTAGGTTATGATCTCCACATGTTTGGTTTAATGAAGAAAAAGATTTAAAGTTTGACATAGTCACTAAATATCTGTTTTTTGTTTATGTTAACCAGGAAGTGAACTCATTGTATTAGTCGTGATGATAAAGAATAACTGCAGATTGAACCGCCTGATTGAGTTGTTTTGTTATGTTGGAGCTCATATTTTTTGCAAGCGCAGACACATTAAAGAGGGAAAATACAAAAGAAGATTACAATATTTTCCAACTCGGGTGACCTGTGTCTTCATACTTATGTGGATACGTGACCTTTGCTTGTATGATTTGGTGTACTGTATATGTTGCGTCTCTAATCTGACTTTTGTCCCTGTGCTCCATAGCCACTAATAAGTTCCTTTTATCTCACACAATGCACGTATTCTTTCTTTTAATGCTTGTAAGGAATATATTCCTACTTGTATCTCTATTTGATGACTGGGTCTGCTGAATGAGATGCTTTAACCCTGTTGACTGAGAGTTCCAGCAACATGAGAACAAGTCGACAACGACCTGTGACACGTTCGTATATGAGCCTTTTAATTGAGCTTCTCAAGGGGAACTTAAGTTGATTCGTTAATTCGATTAAAGCAACAACAAAAAAGACACTTCAGGTGGAAAAGGCATGCAGCTAGTACTGGAAATGGATTTTTAAGAAACTAATATTTCTAAATCTGTGTATCTGCAGAATATGACCCCAATAAACAGACAATTTATTGAGAAAAAAAGCAGCAAGGCAGGTCGGTCAACAACGTCGTCGATCGTTTGTAAGAGTGCATCTTTTTAAATCGAGAGTCTCTTGAAATCATTCGATGAAGGCGGGTTCCTTTCAGACGGAGCCTCGTGATTTGTGAATGTATTGTGAATGTATTGAATGAATTGTGAGTCAAGTCATCAAATTCTTTGCATATTTTATTTTTCTTATCATGATTTTTTTTTTCTTCAACTCACACATGTCATATTTTACATCTTTGCAATAAAACATGAATACAATAGTTTTTTTTAAGGGTTTCATAGATCCAAAAATATTTAACCTTTTTTTTGGATACGTAAGTTGAACCTGTCAATAGAGTATGTGCATGTGCGCATTTGATCCAGATGGCTTCACACATACAGTACATCTCACATGTCATCCCCCCTCTCCCCCTCTCCGCCTCTATCAGCTACAGAATCATGATATTGCTTACAACGGTGAGGTTGTAAAACCTAATAATCACACATGAGCTCAACGCTTTAAATACAAACATCAATGCACAAATAATCCCGAAGGGGAAATGGACCTAAACGAAATGGCAGCCGACCGGAAAGAACCAAGCTAATAAATAATGATATGTGATTGGTGCAAAGTGCAAATACAAAACAAACTTTGACATTGATTTGATTCTCTTCTTTTAAATAATCAACAAATGTGGGTTAAGTGAATGTTTCCTTTGCGCTTGCAGTCTTATTCAGCTGATTGAGTCTCCCACCGAGCTTGAAACAAGACTTTATGTACATATTTGACAAAACAGTCACCAAATATACAAAGGAAATCCTGTCAGTCTCGTGTTTGTCATCCTCGGCCAGATCTCTCTATCGTTACCATCTCTGGAAAAAAACAATCACCGTCCCTGACACCGCCGTTATTATCATCAGTCTCGTCAACATTATCATAATAATTATTACACAGTATTTTACATACAGCAAGTCATTAATAAATTAAAGGTGATAAGCGCAGTTTGTGTAGTGAAAGAACACGTGTCGACTCTGGAGGAAGCAGAGCCTTATTTACGAGAGTTATATTGAACCCTGCTGCGGGTGAACGAAATGTGGTCTTAATTAACGTTAGAAAATAAAATTTAAAAAAATTAAAAAAATACAATCAAATAAAATGAGATAAACCCAGGAAATTCAATTTTTTACGGGTGAATTTTAAGATCAAGCCAATAGCACCGTTTCTTTTCTATTTTTAAAAGCAGTGGGCGAGGCTTAATCATTTCTGACCATTTCTAATCCGTTTTAATTTACAGTCCACCCCATAATTCCCAGACTAAACTCCCCTCAAACAAAAAAAGTACAAAACAATAATGATAAAGAAGAAATACAAAGAATAGAAGGGAAAACCAAAGTGAGTTCTCTGTCTGTGAAGCATTAAGCGCAGCAGGAGCAGACGCTGTGATCGACCTCTACAAGGTCAACTCCACTTGCTCTTTCTCCACCATTCTGCGCTCTATTTTACTTGCAGGTTGTGGTGTGTATCTTCGGGGGGGGGGGGGGGGTTCTACGTGTCTGTGGCGACACACGTGTGTACGTACACATACGCACACAGGAAGTTATTTCCACCAGCGCTGCCCCGCATTCCTCCAATCAAGCAACCTTCCACAAGGGACTCGAGCCTAAACGGTCCGGTCCTTGTTCTTCCTCCCATCCCGGTACCTTTTAGTTTCCCTCTCTCCGTCGCAGACACACACAGCAGAAAGCTTCACCTCCTCTCCCTCTTGTTCTTCTCTCCCCTCGTCATCCTCACGCTGTCCACCTCAGTACCTGTTCTGGTGTTCGTAGTGCCAGCGGTTGAAGTCTATGTTGAACGCCACAATGCTGCCAGACGCCATGCCGGTGATGAGAGTCCTGAGGGGCGGAGCACACAGAATGTCACACCTGCACATTAAATCTATAGAGACAGAAAATAATGATTTTTTAAAGGTTTTAACCCTCCTGTTACCTTTATATTTACTGACATATTTTACCCTCGGGGTCAATTTGACCCCAGCAATTAAAACCTCCAGAAAATTATTAGAATTAATATTGTTTCCCAAGTTTAAGTGTGAGGTACTTTATGTTTGTTTGTTGACTACCTAAATAGCCCTTTAAATATATAAAAAAGTTGATATTTCTTATATGTTTGACACAGTGAAAAACAGCCTGGGGTCAAATTGACCCCAAAGAACACCGACATTAAACATTGAATGGGGTCAAATTGACCCGAAGGTAACAGGAGGGTTAACTCATCGTACATTTCCCTGGGACATCATCTGACGTTTGGGTTAAATAAAGACCCCATGACCCCATTATTTATCATTAAATATTTTCCGCCGCCCCCCTCTGAAGTGTTTGCTACGCCTCCCCCAGGTGGACAAAAATAATAATTATAATGCAGATAAAAAATCTAAACCAAAGTATCATGCTTTACTTTTAAAGAATGTTCATTAAAAAGAAGACGTTTTGAGATATGCCTTTGACTTCTCATTTACACCCAGGGCTCTCTGAAGCGTTCTGAACCAGTTTTCTCAACACCTGCAGTCCGTAAAAAAAAAAAAAGGTCACCCTGTCTGCTTCTTTCCGAGAGACGCGTCAGTTTCTTTACCTCTGGTCGTGCGAGAGGTCCATGGCCCGGATGCCGGCGTCGCAGCCCGGGTAGATGTAAAGCTGCTTGAAGTCGCACGCCTGCCACACTTCCACAACTCCGTTATCGCCTCCTGTCACCAGGTTCTGTCCGTCGCTGCTCAGCAGGATCGCCTAAAAAGAGAGAGAGAGCAGTCAATAAAAGCACAAGAGCAACGGTGTGTTGTCGTTTGTGAGTAAATACGGGTGCGATTAAAGGATGTGGCTCAGTCGGAAATTCTGCGGTCGATCCGTGGCCTCTACACTCGGTGTCCTTGGGCAAGATTCTGAACCTCAAACCCCTTTGTGTGAAAGTCTGTATGTGAATGGGCTGATGTTGATGTCGTATAAAAGCTCTTTGAGTGGTGGGAAGACTAGAAGGGCACCGTATCAATGCAAGTTACCGTTTATTGACGCATGAATGGACCACAGATGATACGACAGTCTGAACTCCTCCAGCCTTACCCGTGTGGAATCGTTGACCTCCATCTGTCCCAACAGTTTCCCGTTGATGCTGAAGTTGCAGAAGCGGCCTCTCTCGTAGTTAATGATGCAGTGGCCCTCGCTGGACACGGAGATGATGCGAGGCCGCTGACACAGCTCTGGACCCTCCAGGGCCCTCAGCAGGTCCCCCGTGATGGTGTGGACCAGGCACGGGCCCTCTGAGGAACGGGGTCAAAGATAGAGAGGAATCCTTAGTTTCAATTGGACGTGTTTGGGTCTGGTAAATGTGCTGAAATATCAGCTTAACCGAGAAAAAAAGAACATTTAAATGTCTCTAAAGGCACAGATAGATGTATTAAGACACACACACACACCTTTAGACCCACTGATGACCAGTCCTAGCTCTGCACAGACAGACACACACACCACCTCGTGGTCGTGGCCTGTCAGTACTGCCCTGGGAGCGGGATAGTCACCTGGAAGAAACACCAAGTTAGAGACACCATCAACCCTCCGGGAGCCGTATCGTTTTTCATGGACGAGGAACTGACACATTCACACGTTGTTTGTTTCCACCAGGTCAGCACTCACTGTTGTTGGGGTTGTCCCCAATAATGTGGTGCCGTCCACTCCAGTACCACAGAAGAAGAGTGGCGTCCCTGGAGCCCGACACGATGTAGCAGTCTCCGCCGATGTAGGACTCGGATCTGGCCAGACACGTCACCACATCCCAGTGGCCGAAGACTATCTGGGTCAGTTTTCCTGCGGAGAGGAAGATGCACAAGTTAAACAAGCAGATTAGAGACGAGAGTGTCAATAAATCTCTGGACTGATGAACACAGAAATGTTCTGTATACCGAGCACTGTCAAAAAAAAGAAGAGAAAAAGAGAGTTCTCAATCTAGATTCATTTAAATGCATCAGTCTTCCCGGTCCACTTTCAAACTAGAACCTCGGACAGAATCACAAGCGACAGCGTACATTTCGACCGCACTCGATGCTCAACGTGGGTCTCAACGAGTGGGAAACACACCAGTTTCAGTGGAGTAAACGCGGAAGCTCTTGTCCCAGAAGCCGCAGACCAGGATGTAGCGGTTGTCGGCGGTAACCACAAAACAGTGGGTGTTGATTTGGATGCTCTGGTCCACGAGGTCAGTGATCTGCCGCTTGTTGACGCCCGAGTTGTTCGCTACCACACGGGAGCACAGAGAGGTCAGAGGGGTTAACGAGGGCAAAGGAATGCATCCGCTCCACAAGCTGGAGCTCCAACCGCTCCGGATCTGTTCACCTCTCAGGTGAGTCGTGCAGCCGCGCACCCCCAGTGTGTCATGTGATGTGTTGATATAAAGCCCATGACTCGTTTCCTTTGTATTACAATGATGTAAAGCTAAAAAGACAAATGCAGTCTGCTGCTGGGATGTGTGTGCACTGACCTATAAGAGGGTCCATCTCAATGGGTAGGTGATGAGCCTGCTCGAGGGAGTATCCCGGAGCTCCACGGAGGCCTGAAGGATGTAAGGGGCAAACACACACAGAGAGTCATACATACACACACACACACATCACGAAACGGAGGAGGATAAATGCCTCTCGTGTAATCCCCCTGGTCGAGGGCTCTGATGCAGGATTATGTAAAAAAAATAAAAACTAATTGCCTGAATAACAAGTCGCTTGAGCTGCCTTATGACCCTCCATAATGGCATCAGCACAATTCATTAAACACACCCCACTGTGCACATGAGGTTGTAAAAGGTGAATTGAGGATTTGATTGGCTAATATTTTCATGTCAACATGTGGTCAAAATAAAAGTAAAGATGAATATAACACAATTTAAATTGGCTCCCTAACTATCACGAAACATGAATAATTAATTTCATACAATGATGTCTCTACAGGCTCCCAGAGTCTTGATTTCATAGCTAATGATATGATTTTAATGATGTGATGTGTATGAAAATACTGTATTTCGAATCAACACATTAATTATGTATTATATAAAAAAATTGAAAAATGCTCATTACAATTTCTCAGAGCCTGCAAAGTGACATGGAACCAGCATCCTTGACAAATTAACACATTTATATAAAATATCAAAATTGTGCTGCTGATCAATTCTCTGTTGCTTGACCTCATTATCATGATCAATACACAGACATTAACATTCAGCCCAATCACAAACTCTGCATCTGTATAATCAAGCGATTTTAATAGTGTTGTTTCAATATTGTCAGAACGTTACTCACAATAACTAACATAATAATCCCGTACACGGTTAAGATTATGTAGCGCCGTGCTCTGTTCTTCATCGTGGTGCAGCTTGTAAACGCGTAACAACCGTTTCCGTTTTCCAGATGGCCGTCTCCATCGCGACACTCACCGACTGTGTTGTGCCAGCGGTTGACGGCAAACAGCCGGCTGCACGTGACGGTGACGGCCGCCGGGATGCTGAGGTGGGGCAGCGTGTTGGCTGCCACGTGAGTGACGGGGGAGTTGGAGGGGAACTTGAGCACCATGATGACGTCCTGCTGCATCTGATCCTTGAACATCAGCGGACTCTGGGGAAGGAAACACTGGTGAGACAGACAGAGAAAGAGAGAGGGGACAGAGAAGAAGAGGAGGAGGAAGAGGAGGAGGAGGAGGAGCGCAGAGCGGCGAGGGAAGGTCAGGGGAGAGCGACGGAGACGGAGGGAGAGGGAGAGAGACAGAACAGATGGGACGGAGGGAGGGAAAAGGTCTATTAGTGGGAGCACAGGGTCAGAGCAGGTACACACACTGAGGGGGGGGGGGGGGGCTCTCGGCCTATAGGAGAGGAGGCGGAGGCTTGACATGGATGGCTTTGATCTGGAGACACTGAGGCCTGGTTCTGCTGGGGGTGGCGGGGAGGACAGAGAGGCTAAAGCCAGAGAGGGACTTGCGTTGAAAAAAAACACACAGTTACATAACCCTGTATTTAATAATATAATAATATGTGTTTATGACTCGGAAAAATAAACCTCAACCTGTCTATAAAAATTGGAGAGATTGCGAAGAACGATGTTCTTAGAAACAACCGCTGAATGGTCAACATGCAACACATAGGTCTGGATATTTATGTTGTGTACTTCAGTAGCTCTTGAGCCGAGGTCTCGTATGGAGGTGCTTTGTTTTCCTCAAGCATGTACATCGAGGTTTTCTCACCAGGTGCATGGCGGAGGAGCGCGGTGGGTGTGGCTCGATCAGCAGCTGGGAGGGGATCTGCCCACACGCCTGAATCTGGGACTCAATCACCTGCAGTCGGAGAGACAGAGAGACGGGGTTAACGGCGGAGAGGAAGAGGAAGGTCACACACTTCGGACAAGGTACAAATCAAGTTTAGGAAAGCCACATAAGCCCCTCCCGTTTCCTTTGTTTTCCCTAAATATGCAATCTCCTATCCATCCCTCATCGGACCAAGCACCGGACTCGGGGTGACGTCGCCTTCTCTATATCTGGCCCCTCCCTCTGGAACTCTCTCCCCAAAGTCAACCGAGACTGAACCGACCTTTACATTTTCAAATCTTAAATCAAAACGCACCTGTTCAGAACTGCATTTAATGTGTGATTGTGTGCTATATGTTCTAATTGTTTTAATTTGATTGTTTTTATGGTATTTTAGTTACTTTTATTGTGTAGATTTTAGGATGTTTTAATTCAGGTAGATTATTATTACAATTACTATTATTATTATTATTACTATTATTATTATTATTATTATTATTTTGTGTTTCTTTCTGAACTTCTTGCATGTATTTTGACTATTTTCTCAGACTAGAAACTATTTATCTCAGAGCGTTACATTTGACGATCAACCCGATGCCATCACGTGATCGAGTAGACGGCGTTCCCCGTCACGGAGAAACTCGTGGAGGTAGATTTCTGCACTCATCGTCGATGCGTTGCCGTGGAAACCAACCTCACGTTGCGAAGCGTCTGCATTGTCGAGGTTGATTGATCCCTCGTAGGACAAGAAGTTGAACACGTTGAGGGAGCGAACGGCCTCCGGCCCTCGCTGCTTGTAGCCGAATATTAGATCGATCCACTGGTGGAGCTGGCACGACACGAACTCGCTCTCCAGCGCCTGGTGGGGGTAACGCAGAGAGTCAGTGTGTCTCGAAAAGACATCAACAGAAGGAACACAAGCTTTTTTTTTCAGAGGCTTTGTCTCTCACCATCCGGTTAATGCGGACAAAGTCTTCCGGTTTCTTGGCCCAGGATGGAAGCTCCACGTCACACGCAGAAACTCCATCATCACGCACCCCGAGCTCGTACTCGTTACTGTTCACGAACAACTCGGGCAAGTAGTAGAACTCTGGGATCAGCTCCTGGTAGACGCGATGGAAACACACAATTATGACTGGAATTAGTAGATTACACAACACACACATTATGACCATCAGGTTGAGATCCAGGGGGTTAGACAATGTGTGAATGTTTTCACTCGTCATGCATTTACATATCTTCAAATAAAAAATAAACTGAATAGCAACATTAGGTTTTCCACAAAAACCTTTTAACCGAATTAGTAAAAAAATGAAGAAAAAAATATATTTTCAGAGCTTCCTGTTATTGTTTTTTCAAATGTTTGTCCCGATACGTAATTGTTTTACACTGATCTAAACCTTGAATAAAAACAGATTTGCACTTGAATGGCACTTACTCATTGTATTTTTTGTAGTTTGACTTTCTTGAAGAAATGTTTCTTTCTTGATTCTTGTTGTTCTGAGTTTGTACTCATGGTTGCTGCACTTATTGTAAGTCTCTTTGGATAAAAGCGTCCTCTCAACGTAATGTAATCTTAACTCATCTCTTCAGGACGACGTTCCTTCATCCCATCAGGAATAGTTACCTTGACGTCAGCCGTGTCCCTCTGGCAGTTCCTCCACGAGCAGCCGATGCCGGAGAAGGCTCTTTCCGGATGGTCGAACTTGTTATCGTTGGCGTTGAGGAAAAACGTCGTAAAGGGCTCCTGCAGAGACACAGGCAAACTCACTGGATACAGAAGCCTCGCGCTCTTCTCTGCCGTATGCTCGTCCGGCTCTCCGGAGGTTAGAGTCTTGTAAATGTGTGAAGTTCGGCAGGTGCTTACTATTCTGAGCATCCACATCAGCGTTGATTGAGCTGTGGAGTACATGGTGGTGTAGTGGTGAGACGGCGTGCTGTCGTCATCCCACGTCTCGTAGCGTTCTGCGTAAAACGCAGCTCGCTTGGGATTCAGGGCACCGATTGGCTGGAGGAAACCAGAGAGAAATCATTGGTTTGAGTCAAAGACGACGTAAGAAAATCCCACATTGGTGTCAGAGAGCATGTCAGACATCTTTAAAACAGTCAACACTCGTTCTGATCCTCTGTAGGACGAGGGGAGGCAAGGAATTATATCCATGGTGTTATGATGGGGCTTTGATTTGTTCTTACTCTCATTGTTACCTTCGCATTGAAAATGCAGAAGGTAATGTTTTGATCGCCGTGTATTTATTTATTTATTTATGTATTCATGTATTTATTTATTTATTTATTTGTATGCGTGTTATTCGCATAAGTCAAAAAGTATTAAACCGAATCGCATGAAATTTGGTGGGATGATTGGTTATTATCCGGGGACCATTTGATTCGATTTTGGGATCGATCGGGTCAAAGGTCAAGGTCATGGAAAGGTCATAATCTTCTTTTTACCATAGCACGGTCAATTTTTATCCAATTGACATGTAACTAATGCCAAAATGTTCATAAGTCAATGCCCAATCCTGTGATATGCGAAGATATGCGCTCTACCGAGTGCCCATTCTAGTTGACATTGTAACGGTGACTTTTTACACTCTGTTTGGGTTTATATAATCTTCTTGGTGGCATCCATGGAATTAACTGGCAACAGTGCTGCGTGTCAGAGTGCTCTCACCTTGGAGAGGTCTCTGAAGTTGCCAGGTAGAGTGAGGTCGAGCTCCTCTGAATCGTAGTTGGTCAAGACCCAGGGGAAGATGGGGTACTGGTTCAAATCATTGTACGTCCTCCCTGCAGAGAAAGAAGATGGATGGATGAGAAAAAGAAAAAAACATCGTTCCATTATAGCTGCGTCACAAGATGGTCTAATATGATGTCATCATTGTTCTGTGCGGTTCTATCTTAGTTTGGGTTCTACACTCACACATGATGGCGGTTCGCTGCTGGAGGCTGAAAGAGATTCTGGTGAACCTGCATGATTTCATCTAATTTTATGTGGAATCCGACCAGGTGGCAACGATGACAAACATCAAGAATAACTATATATATATAGAGAGAGATATATAAGATAAGATAAGATACTCCTTTATTAGTCCCACAGTGAGGAAATGTCAGGATCACAGCAGCCGGTGCACATTAGAGCATTAATACAAATAAAAGATAAAAAATAAAACAGAAAACACAATAACAAAACTAAAATACTAAACACTAAAATACTAAATATACAGAGGAAACTAAATATATACACATGCAGGTCAAATAAAGTCATCAGCAACACATTTAGACTGTTATAACCAGGTAAAAGTTTCTCTCAGTAACTGTAATACACGCTACAATATGTCAACTGTAAACTGCAACCTAAACCTCCGAGCCTCATCAATAAATAAGGCTGAAACATCTAATTAATGTGACTAACTCCCTGATGCGAGCAAATTGCTCCACTAGTGTTACAATTACGTGGACCAGGGTTTTGTGTTAGTGTGATTAAAGACATTCCCAACAGGGAAAGTCGTAAACGCACAAGCTGTTGCCAAACTGCTGCGCATCCACACATATAAGGGTTTCAACTCATTATCAGTGGTTGCCATTCATCTACAGCAGATGTGTATTTGAAGATTATTCTGTGTTTCTATTACATACATATATCAAAATATATATATATATCTATATATATAACATATTGTTTTATTTAGCTGCAGTATTTTCAATTCCTCACCAGCTGGTGAATTCAATATATTGAAGGTCACACAGGGGACTGTTGTTATGCAAACGGCAGCTACAAAAGGTCTTATTAAAATCTTGCAGGTTGTTTATCTGGGCGCTTCAATTATGTATTTTTATACATTGGTGTATCTATTCATGCACACGGAGAGAAAGTTCTGGCTCCGCAGTTATTTTTAAACAACGCGGAACAACAAGAACTGTCAGAGCAACCAGAGAAGGTCACATCAGAAAAATGTCAACATGACACAGTGGAAAGAGAGACCATGAAGGAAACAGGAAATAGGAAATAAGAAGCATTCTCTCCGCTAATTATTGGTTTGGTCTGAGAACAAAAGATGGCTACATTCGACAGGGTTGGGTGTTTTACCGTTTATACATCATTTAGAGCAGGGGTGCTCAATACGTCGATCGCGACCTACCAGTCGATCGCGGCGTAGTATTGGTAGATCGCATGACATTAAAAATAATAGGTAGGTAGGTAGAGCATTTTGACTTGGTCATTCTATAAGTATCTCGCGTGCCGAAAAAGTGTGAGCACCCCTGATTTAGAGGCTATAAGTTCCACAACGAGAGCTCAGGAAGAGTGATTGAATGTGGACTTCACCTGCAATCGTGTTGAGGAACATGAGGTACTCAAAGTTGGAGATCTCTCTCCTCTGCCAGCGCTGCGTCATGTTGGATGACTTGAAGAGCTGACGAGGGGTGGCCAAGGAAATCCGCCTGGGAACAACGCACACACTGAAGTTCATAGCGAGAAGAAAGACCTCTCCGACACACCGTGGTGACGGAGCAGCTGGTCACACCCTCCACCCACCTGGCCTGTGGCAGCCCGTAACTCGTTCCTACCCCAACCCGTGGGAGGCTGTAGACCACCCGCTTGACTGTGGCCTGGTCGGGGAAGTTAAACATCACAGACGCTGGAGAGGGGAACAGATAGTCAACAGACATAATCACTCACCATGACAACTGGTATCAAACAGCATCCTCGATACTTCATAGTGGTGATTTTTATATGTGTGGCTGCGATGCAATATACTGTAATTCTAAAGCCCGGGCAGTGTTAGTGTTCTTCATTTGAACGGCAACACAGATTGAAAGAATCAGTGTAATAACATTTGGGATAACAATGACAAAGAGACACATAGTGCTTGAAGGAACTCTGCAGACTTACTTCTGTTGGCCATGAAGACCTCGAGGCCGGTGTTCTGCAGCAGGTTGCGTCTGGAGAACACGGCCCGGATCTCACTGAACATCCATTTCCCATGCAGACCCTCTGAATAGGCCAGTACCTTTAATTCAAATTATGCCAAAATTAAATGGATCGCTGAGTGAAAAAAGCAGAAAGTAAAAATAAAAAGTAACTTTTCTCTGTAATAAAGGAAGATTGTTCTTACTTGAGGATCGGTCGTCTTGAACGTCGGATCCTCTTCATCCACCTCAAAGTAGATCTCGGTAGTCGTGATGGACAGAGTGCCTCGAGCCACCACCACCGGAGCCACCAACTGAGCTGGAGTACTCAGAACCACTGGGCCTGGACACGTGTATTACATAGGTATTACTACTTTCATAGCACCGATAGGCACACGGCACCCAACAGTCATCATCACACGCAACAGATAATTAATAAGCCCTGTAATCGAGTAGTTTCATGTGAGTTAAGTTGATTATTTATTTGCTTCGTCTACTTTGCGTACTATTGTGAGCAACCCCTCAGGCAAGTGAGACGTCAGAGAGGAAGTATTTGGTCTCGCATCAGTTTTTTTGTAATTTATGATCCATTTTTCTTGGGTGAGATATAATCAGCTGGATGGTTAGTGCAGCTGCAGAACTTTCAAATGACTTGCCTTTGGAGGTAAAAAGTCTTGGATGGAAACGTACTAAAAACAAGAGCCATAGACAGTTTACTGTTCAATTGAACTGTAGCATGGTGACTATGTGTGTGTGTGTGTGTGTCTATGCGAGTGCATCTTACCAGCGAGGTTATCAATCTCTTTTTCCTGCAGCAGGCTGACGGCGTCATCGTCTCCCTCCAGCATTAGCTCCGACTCTGGGTTCTGCGTGACCACTGATTGGCTGCGGTAAGTTTTCTTTGACTTAAGCCCCTCCTCGTCTTCATCTGTACCTATTTCGAGTGTTTTTAATTGAGTTTATGCAACAACAAAAAGTCAGATGATTTGTACAGTACGACACGTTGACATTTGTACACATTCCTGACCGTATTCCTCCAGAGCTTTGAGTGACATATCGGCGTGAGTGGATCCAGAGGCGTTTCTCACAAATCTTCTCCTCCTCCTCAGGTCGTCCTCCCAGTAGTCGAGACGCCAGAAGTCATGTAAGTGGCTGAAGACATAAAACAAGATGAGTCATTATATTGGAGTGGGGGAGAGACAAGGTTTTTGGGTCTTTTTCCTCAAGGACAATAACATGCGAGTTAAAGCGGAAGTTAGATTTGAATTCTACGCTAGGACACAATAAAGAGGGTCTAAAGATTCCTCTTTATTGGGTAAAAGGGAGATATTTGAACATAGGGGTGATTTTGGCAAACATTCCCAACTCTAAGGCTTTAAGATAAAATATTTTTTTTTTAGTATTTCCTGTCGCAATGTAAAGGAGGAAATGCATGAGCTGAAAATGGAAACTATAAAAGATTTTTTGCATTGGTGCCAGTTCTAATAGATGAATTGGGCGAGTATGGCATGTCCTCATGTAACCCGCCATCTGTGTTGTTTCAACTCAGACAACAAAAAAACACAACACATTATGTAATGTTGACTCATTATTCTTTTCTTTTTTTAAATATGCCTTGTTATTGGTCTCCAAATAGATCATGGCTTTTTTCCAGCAGCTACACAGAGCTCAACTCTAAATATATATATTACTAAACTGTTACCCCTGACTGCAAATATAACCTGATCAATGTATTATTGGCTCTGATTATAACCGTCTAGACTTAATGACACGGTCTGACAGAGAAAGGTAAACATTATTAATTAGGACTTGATCGTACACCAATGCCTTCAATTTGCCTCAGTGATTTACATTCATAAGTTATTTATATTATTAGCGTGCACAGACGGGTTATAACAGCAATTAAGTGATCAAGAGTAACGTTCACCGCAGCTTCCTGTTTGTTTCTTTTACACCTTCACAATGATAATTTATTTCCAATGTTAACGGTATTATCTCCAAATTCATGCAGATATTGTTGCCGAGCGTTCGCAAAAAAAAATCCCAAATACTAACCTAGTTCACTAACAAAGTAACAAGCACTGGTAAAAAAGCCCTGAATTAATTATGCATATCGAATTTGGCGATTGGCGCTTCATCCTTACAATAAAATGTAATATTATTGAGACGGCTACTGTTAGCCATGAAGTAAACTTGGACCAAAGCGGTTGCCGTAGTAACTGAATGGCAATGAAAAGATCTCTATAGAGCGACGGTGATTTATGAGGAAAACACGTGAAAAGCCAGGTTTAGACATGCAAGTATGATTGAATTCTCATTAATAATGATATGCTGATGTACAGGCAAGTTAAACAATAGAATCAATGTCAGAGCACTTCAGATGCAATAAAAAAAGGTGCAAAAGGTGAAGCATAAACATTGTTCCATACAATTTACTTCATCAACAGTGACATGAAGATGACAGGCCTCGGATGCTGCATCATGGCACATGCCCTCAAATTAAATGACATGTCCTTCCCAAGCCTGGTGAACGTGTCTGTGAGTACGCTGAACATGCAGATCAGTCCTCACAGCTACAAGGCAGCAACCATGTTAGGATTCAGCTGCCTATGTGAGCTGAAGTTTAACCCTCCTGTTACCTTTCGGGTCAATTTGACCCCATTCAATGTTTAACGTCGGTGTTCTTTGGGGTCAATTTGACCCCAGGCTTTTTTTCACTGTGTCAAACATATAAGAAATATCAACTGTTTTATATATTTAAAGGGCTATTTAGGTAGTCAACAAACAAACATAAAGTACCTCACACTTAAACTTGGGAAACAATATTAATTCTAATAATTTTCTGGAGGTTTTAATTGCTGGGGTCAAATTGACCCCGAGGGTAACATGTTCGTAAATGTGAAGGTAACAGGAGGGTTAAATGAGACCTAATTGCTTCATGAAGCATGTCATCTTTTATATATAGTAAGTCTTTTATTTCAGCACTGATCATATCCACGATCTGGAAACTTGTTCGGAAATCAGATTTTCTGAGTCTGTGATGTGAAGCTCTACTGGCTTTGTGAATGTATGAAGTAAATGATCCGACTTTCACACAAATACAGAAGTAATTTCTACTGGTAATGACATTAGCAGTGATGGGTGTGATGGACGGCACTGATGACATTTCCTCATTATAAGCAAGAAGCGCTCCATGCGCCCTCAGTCGATATATAACGTCTGCTCTCAGATGACATCCAAACAACAACAACAATCTAAAAATAAAAATTTCCCAGAGCAGAATTTGACAGGAAGTGCCTCGCGTCTCCCCCTCACCTCTGTGACATTGTCCCCCACGCGCCGTGCTTATTGGTCAGGATGTTGAGGATCTTCTGTTTCAGCTGGTTAGCGGTCACATGATCTCTGTGCTTGGAGGCGCTGATGAGGTGATCGCACATTTTCTCCTCCTCCCTCCGGTCCGCTGCGTACTGAGCACAGTTGGACTGCAGCAGAGAGGGAACTCAAAATCAGCGACAAACAAGCATCATGACACACTGTGACTTTTCACCTGCAGGCTTATTATATGTATCACATATATTCATATTGTTACCTCAAATTCTGCATGCTTGTGTACGTCCTCTGCCCTCTGCCTGTTCAGGATGAACTCAGCTTCATTGGCGACACGCACAATATGATCCTTCATGGCGTGGCACAGAAGTCTGGCGAGAGATCGACGAGGGTGACAAACATTTACAGGCAATAGAAACCATTAAACAAAAAAAAAATCTAATTCTCGACGACAGGGAATGTCAGCAAGTTTCCATCGATGTGGCAACCTTTTCTAAATGACACCAATAAGACAGGTCCATCTGCTGCTGAAGCCTATGTGTGTATGGGTAAACAACATATTTAAAATCTCCTTTTTTGGGTGCATATTTATCTTTTTTTGAGTTGTACAATACATTTTGGATTAAAGCAGGCACTGTAAATAGACATGGTAACAATCTAATGTTCACTTAATGGCACTATGATCTGACTTACCGTGAGGGCTCGACCATTACCCATTACCTGTGGTTGCTAAGCGCTCATAACAGTGTTGATGTTAATGTGGAAATCACATTACCTTCCCTCGTTGATGAGCTCGATGAAGGCCAGTCCAGCGTTCTTTTGAATGGAGTTTTGCCACTCCTACGTGTGGAGGATGCATCACAATTAATATGGTTGGGGGGGTTATGGGTGTTGTCATATGGATGAAAACTATCACTAAATAGGTCATTTTATGCTGTGATTCATTTTCTGGAGTTTTGTTGGAAACTTTTTGTTGCCTGAGAACCTGATACCTGAGAATCACAATACTTCCTTACAAAAAAAAAATCCTGTGAATTGATTATTGCCACAAATAAACCCTGCGTATCAATTTGCAACATGGTCCACAATGGTGGGTATACATAATATAGTAAAATCCCTTTATCTGGGGCTTCACAGTTAGCTGATCAACATGGAAGAAGCGTCAATGAATACCGCAATTAATACAAAATGTGCTTTTTTCAAGAGGAAATATACATTCCTGTCATATACCAACATTATTCTAAAGATATATTAGCAAAAAAATTGCAAAGAATAAGGAGGAAGAAACATCTTAAGAGCTTTCTAATGCACCCTCTAAGAGGAAGTGAGTGTTTAATGTGTCTGTGCATATTAGAGGGGAGGCTTCTGAACAGTGTTGTTCAAAAATATAAGAGCTCCATTAGCTCCACTTGCTCTCAAGGACATGTGGGACGATCTCAGGTTACACCCGCCCCATCCAGAAGATCGATATCTGGGCTAGGGTTCGCTCTCCCGGGCCTCTAATGGCAGACAAGGCCGGAGCGAGGGGGGTAACACTATACATGCTGACGAGCAGCCGGGCAGGAGAGTGGAGGGGAGGAGAAAGGAGAGGGAGTGGTGAGAGGACGGTGGGCAGTGTGGAGAGTGGGAGAAGATGAAAGCAGTTTCCACCCTGGAACACTCTGTTAAATGGGACCGGTGAAGCAGTGATGGCATGGTAGATGGTGAAAGCAGTGAGAGAGAAGAAAGTGGAGACCACAGTGGTAGAGTGGAGTAGAAAAGGGAAAAGGAGTGAGGGGCTCCTCGAAGAAGAAGAGCTCCTCAGAGGCAGCCAACAAAACAGACAACAGTTGGGAGACCGATTCGTGATACAGAAGGAAAAAAAGACGCCGGCGTCTCCAGGGGAAAGCTTTGTAGTGGTAAGTACCTCTCTGTTGTCACCTTGTCTTTCGAGTGTTATTAAGGAAAGCCAAGATACTGGCTTCGAATGGAAATGAGATAAACAACCCCGAAAGACATAAATTAAGCTGCGATGCCTTCGGTTCTCATCAGTAAAATCGAGCCAGACAGGTTTATGTGCCTGTGATTGATAGGGAAGATTATCGTCGTGGCCTTGCTGTTGTTGAGGGGAAACGATGGCGTGATGATGCATCTGAGTCAATATTATATTACATCTGCAATGCGCTCATTACATCGTCAACGCTGCCTCCTCGCAGGGCAGGTCGATAACTCAACGGCTTCCTGTGTGCGGCCGACTCGGCCGTTGTTATGGCTTTAGAAACACTTCCAGGACAAAACGAGATGAACGTAAGGGTGAGTGAGTCAGGCTTATGCTTCGGGGCGAAGTGGACCATATGTGTGGGGACGGCAAACCGAGAGAGAAGAAGGTGGAGGGTTACCGACCTGAGAACAGAGCAGCATCACGAGCTCCACCACCGACGTGCTCGACTTCATGCACACCAGACCTGCAGCGCGGAGACAAACAGCAGTCAGGAGCCTCCTCTTCCTCGTTCTCTGACACACAAACACACACACACTCCGCCGCGAGACACACACTATATCATCAGAAGGATTCACTGTAGCGTCAGCGGTTGGCGTTCTTTTATACAGGTATCGCAGTCGGGTTTATAAAACAAGAAAAAACAGCATGCTACAGAGAAGACAGGAACAATCAGGAGAGAGAAAGATAAGGAAGAGGATGGTGGGGGAGGGAGGGAGAAGAGGGAGCGGGAGGAGAGGAGAGGAGATGAGTAGAGAGGTAGGAGAGGAGATGAGAGGGAGCAGGAGACGAGGAGAGGAGATGAGTAGAGAGGGAGAGGTAGGAGAGGAGAGAAGAGGAGAGGAAAGGAGAGGAGAGGAGAGGAGTAGAGAGGGAGAGGTAGGAGAGGAGATGAGAGGGAGCAGGAGAAGAGGAGAGGAGAGGAGATGAGTAGAGAGGGAGAGGTAGGAGAGGAGAGGGAGGAGAGGAAAGGAGAGGAGAGGAGAAGAGAGCAGAGGAGATGAGTAGAGAGGGAGAGGGAGGAGAGGAGAGGAGAGGAGATGAGTAGAGAGGGAGAGGGAGAAGAGGGAGCGGGAGGAGAGGAGAGAAGAGGAGATGAGTAGAGAGGGAGATGGAGAAGAGGGAGCGGGAGGAGAGGAGAGAAGAGGAGATGAGTAGAGAGGAAGAGGGAGGAGAGGAGATGAGAGGGAGCAGGAGAAGAGGAGAGGAGAGCAGAGGAGATGAGTAGAGAGGGAGAGGGAGGAGGGGAGATGAGAGGGAGCAGGAGAAGAGGAGAGGAGAGGAGATGAGTAGAGAGGAGAGGAGATGAGAGGGAGCAGGAGAGGAGAGGAGAGGAGATGAGTAGAGAGGAAGAGGGAGGAGAGGAGATGAGAGGGAGCAGGAGAAGAGGAGAGGAGAGGAGATGAGTAGAGAGGAAGAGGGAGGAGAGGAGATGAGAGGGAGCAGGAGAAGAGGAGAGGAGAGGAGAGGAGAGGAGTAGAGAGGAAGAGGGAGGAGAGGAGATGAGAGGGAGCAGGAGAAGAGGAGAGGAGAGGAGAGATCGACATTGAGACAGTGGATCACAAGAACAGGACACCAGGAAGCAGGTGGGTAGAGGGAGGATCACATTGAGTACGACCTCTAATACCAGAAATATTAATAATTGAACATAATCTGATTCACGAGCGTCATCGTCTAGCTAGCTGTTGTGAAAAAAAAGTAGTGAATACTGACTTCATACCTGCTCGACGGATGAGTGAAGCAGCCAGCTCACAGACACCCACTTCCTCACTCACTCTCAACTCATCACATCCACTCATCCACTCCCACTCTCCCACACTCTCTCTCTCTCAGTCTTTCTCTTCCACAAAGGTCGCGGTGAGGGACAGTGAATGGGGGAGACTCCACAGAGACGCCAGTGAGAGCAAAAAGGAGCCGTGTACAGCACCTGTACCTTCTATGAGCAGTTCCTGCCCATGGCTACCCAGCAGCGTCCGAGACAGGAAGGGAGCAAAGTCCACAAAAATCTCCCTCAGCAGGGGCGCCACTTTCTCCAGAGCGCGCTCCAGCTTGGTGGTGATACTGTGGCAGGAAACAAAGTCAGAGGAAGATGAAGAGAAATAGGAGTGAAGGTAAAACACGCAACATAGAGATGACGTCAGACGAGAGCGTGAGGAAGGGACAAAGGACAGAGGAGAGGAGACGGGCTGAGATACGTTTACCGGAAAGAAATAGAACAAGTGTCTGAACACAGAAGACACATTTACTGAATTAAAGCGTATGTCATGATGGTTTGTTATGGAATCTTTATGCCTGGGTTCGGAATAATTTATGCGAACATATTTTTAAGGCTAATTGTTTATCAAATTAGCATTGTTGGATGGGTGGAACTGGAAATGCAATAAAAGCTAAACCTTACATTAACCCTCCTGTTACCTTTCGGGTCAATTTGACCCCATTCAATGTTTAACGTCGGTGTTCTTTGGAGTCAATTTGACCCCAGGCTGTTTATCACTGTGTCAAACATTTAAGAAATATCAACTTTTTTATATATGTAAAGGGCTATTTAGGTAGTCAACAAACAAATATAAAGTACCTCACACTTAAACTTGGGAAACAATATTAATTCTAATAATTTTCTGGAGGTTTTAATTGCTGGGGTCAAATTGACCCCGAGGGTAAAATATGTTAGTAAATGTAAAGGTAACAGGAGGGTTAAACTGCACTAAGAGAATATTATATGTTTTCTGTCTTGACTTGCTAGACATATTAATATAAGTGCTTTTGTTTATAGTGAAATACGTCTCACATATATGTTCAGTTAAAAAATGGAGACGAGTAAGGCAAGAAGTTTATATAGCCAAGCGTACTAAAATATGGAGCCGTACTGTGTCAGCACTTGACTTCTGAAACAGACCTTAGTCACCGGTGAAAGTTGCAGATGGGTGAGTGTGGCAGCTGTCTCTCATTTGGCCTCGGCTGCTGACTGATTGCCAATCGCCAGCAGCCGAGGCCAAATGAGAGACAGCTGCCACAGTGACATTTGCAAAAGTTACAGCGAAGGGTTAAACATTTATTTTTTAAGCTGGTTTAAGCAAAGTGTTCAAGGTGACTCAGTCTGATCTCGAGTTTTGGGTAAGTGTGAGGAGGCGGCCATGCCCGGAGTCACAGAGCTCAAGAATATGAGAGGCGCTAACTGTTGAAGCTGTTAGCATGGATGCCATTCTTGGAATAGTGGTGTATAGGGTGTGTGTGGGTGGAGGTGGAGCGTGGGGGGGGGGGAGGATGAGCATCTCCTTGCCTAAAACACTGCCCTGCGTCTCGGGGAGCTGCCTGGAAGCCGGCCAGAGAGCTAAAAGACTTGAGCTCGGGGGGCGTCTGGCCGCTGCGCGGCGCACACTGCGCCACCTCGCAGTGGGCACTGCAATACAAACACACACACACACAGATTAGAATAACACACACACACAGACGCACGCACCCTCTCACGTGCGTGTGCACTTTTTAGAAGCACACGTAACTGCACATATCTTTACACACTGTAAGGAGATGTTACATTGACATTAAGGTTATAGTACAAGCTGCTACAATGTTCAGATATTATTTGTTACATAACATATTGCAGATCAACTTCTACTTTAATAGCGAGAGTCGGGTGTCTGTACGAGGTGTGGAAACACAACTAAAGCACCGATTTATGTTTATGGCAATCTCGGTTACATTTTTTCACAAAAGTAATCCAGCGAGACGGCTGATAGTTTCATACTCTACACCAGGGGTGTCAAACTCATGTTCACCGTGGGCCACATCAGCATCATGTTGCCCGCAAAGGGTTGTAACTGTAACATATAAACGTATAGACGACTCAAACATATTGTTAAATAACTCTCTTTGCATTTGATTATTGTTTATTTGAGTGTCGAAATATTGTACATAAGAAATGTTCTCTAATATTATAACATTAATCCATTTAATTTGAAACCTTCAAAATATAAGCGCAGGATATTTTTCAGCGATTTCTTTAAGAAATGGTGATCACATGTCTTTCAAGTGGTCAGGGGCCACAGAAGATTATGTGGCGGGCCGGATTTGGCCTGCGAGCCTTGTGTTTGACACCTGTGCTCTACATAAAATATTGATGTGAGAGTTCCCACAGATTGAGTAGTTTTACTATCTCTCAGAAGGATATGATTATTACTCGATAACAGCTTTAAAGAGCAATATTGGAATCAGTCCAATATCCTTTTCATGGCTGATAACTCAACGTGGAACTTCTATTTGTGTGACTTAGGATTTCTCGTAATGTGTCAACCAGTACAACTGTCAACGATCAAATTTGCAATTAAAGTTCCGTATTTTTGTTTAAAACATGGTTAATTAACATAATCTAACATGTCAGCTTCTACATTGTCCCCGACGTTCTTTAAACATTATTTATGATTAATTACGGTATTGTTCCCGGGGCCTCAAAAAGCACGTGGGTGCACCCCAGTTGTCCCCAATCTAACCCTGCTGTGTAATATCAGTGATGACTGTGAGAGTGAGCGGCTCCTGAGAATACTTTTGGGAATAATGCAGACCTAAGTGTGAAAATGACCGGCACAGAAAAACAGACAGATCAACGTTAAAAAGAAAGAAAAAAAAAGATAACGGGAGGGGGAAAAAAGAAGAGCGTCAGGAAAGTGAAGGATTGAAGCGATAAAGAGCTTCGCCACGTCGAGAGCTCTGACCTCATGTTCTCCATCGAGTCTTCTGGCATGGGGGCCACCGTCTGCACCGCCGGCAGATTCTTACTCGTCGCACCGTTTACAAACGACGAAGAGGAGGAGGAGGAGGAGGAGGCAGAGTCCGTGGCACCTAGACAGGACAGGAGAGATTGGGATCGTCGTGATACGAATCGCGCGGGACCGAGATTATCTCGCGGGATAACAACGAAAGAAAACGGCATTAATGTCTCGGTCGGACGCGATAAAAAATTCAATTTGGACGCCGTTTCAGCCGACGTGCTGCGGCTTGTCTCCTGGTAATGGGCCCCCGTTTGTGAAAATAGCTTTGTGATCAATATACAGAATCCACTTCGGGGAACTAATCCCTTCATTCTCCATTATTCATGGTTGTTATAATGGATCTGCTGAGTATGATGCTGCATGGAAGCAGCACTGATCTCTCCATGTCAGCTGATGTGTATTTGATTCTTATCTCGTTCTCGGGTCAAAGAATATCGAATATCTAAGAGGCTTTTCTCTCTTTTTAATTTGTATCGCCTGTTTGAAGGGTGCATTAACGTTCTTGTCAACGGCCAAGATATTTAACACTGGCTGTATGGTCTTTATTGATCTGGATCTCTCACAAAGAAATAGTCTAGAACTAACCAAGAAAGCATCTGCCGATAAAATTAGTCTCGTGTCTTTTCTGCTTTGTTGTGACTGAAATAACTCTCGGCTTCATGTGGCGTTGGAATGGCTTGAGGCTTTTCACTCAAACAGCGTTGTCATACAGCGTCTGGTGTCTGTCTGCCGTCGATAGAACGGCACATGTGTGTTTATACTGTAAGTGCACTCTATCCCTCACCTGTAGTGTTGATCATGCTCTTGGGCGTTGTCGTTGCAGCCGCAAAAATGTTGGGTGTGCTGCCGGCGGTAGCTGCGCCGCTCGTCGTGGGCGTGCCCACCGTGTTGACTGACAGGCTGCCGGGCGGCGGCTTTTTAACCGGAACCACAACACTCCTGCGAGAGGTGGGACACAAAGGCGTCAGACAAACCTGCAGCCACACTACTCGTTGTCAAAGGATCCTCAGTGATCCCTCGGTCACTGGTAACTGTTGTTTTATGTCACTATAGGAGAGAGCAACTGAAACGGTACCACATCAAATTCAGTTAATGTGGCCTTTGTTTGGCAAAATAAGTTGTACCTCTAACTCTTTACCTGTCACAACTAAGTTGTTGAGCAAATACAACAATTATTTATCGTGGTAAACCTTATTTTTTGTACATACCATTTAAACATTTGACACAGTTGACACCATGAGGGAGCTAGATCGAAATGTGTATTCATCACCAAAATTATAGCACGCTTTTTGAAATACATGAAATGATGCTGCATGATTTGCACAACAACTTAGATAACATATGTTGTAAAGATTTCAACGGGGTATCTTCCCCTCTAGTTCTGTTGGGCTCTGTATGAATACATTTTTGTTTAAAAACACTATTCAATTGCAGTTTGTCAGTAACTGCGTATTTGCCATTCGTTTCACGCCTGCCTTCTCGGGCCAGACAGAATCATCCGATGGACATCTTGGAAATGGATATGGAGCCGTTCGTGATCTATTATGCACACTGTCATCAATCAATAGCGTAGCTCTCAAGGACTGGCACAGAGCGGGATCAAGAAGACTAAGTGATGCACAGAAGATCCAAACAGGGCATCACTCAGTGGAGAGTCTATATCTTAACAGCTCGGATAATTTGGTTTATGTCCCGTCACGTCCTAATCCTTCATAATTCAGTAACAATATCTCTATCCCGATAAAATTGAAGTCTGGAAATCAGTAAAAAAATGGTAATAATGAATTAAGTCATGTTTTATTAATGTAGCATCAATGCTAGTACAAATAAATCGTTGTTTTTCTGTTTTCTAATTGAATTCTCAAATGTAACGCGTCTATTCACAAATATGAGAAATCTATGTGATGGCTGGCAAGTAAAGGATATGATGTAAATGATACCAAGAAGGTAATTTTCGAAATACGAATCAATTAATTGATGTATGTGTGTCCATTGTTTTAGCAAAACTGATGTACAGCAATTTGATCAATAGCAGTAGGCCTACACTAAAATGGATCAACACAAGATCAGTATTTGTCTGAAAAAAATAAAATGGATTATTGGTGGACGTGTCAGGCTGTTAATGACTCTGATATCTCTGTCTGGTCTTCTGCCTCCTGCAGGTCAGACGGTAGCCGTGACTGACCTGTCGAAGGAGTGGAACTGCATGGGCAGCATGGGGTGTGTCTTCAGGGCGGGGTCTGGGTGATAGGGCGTCGGCCCAGACTCCTGTCCCAAATCCCCGCCGTCCACTGGAGCCGCCACCAAGCTCTTCAGGATCTCCTACAGGTCAGAGGGAACAACCCGTCCGGTGACCACAGGGCTCAAGTTGTGAGGAGTTCAACGGCGTACATCTTCGGCTGCTTTGTAACGTTCTTAACTGAATGTTTATGCCATGCAGGGTTCACACAGCTTTGAAAGAGTTCACTTAAAAAAGGTACCTAAACCAAAAATGTACCATCCCGAAGCCTTTGTGATCGCTTAGGAAAATTGTTACTATAAATGCAAACAGAATTTCTTTATACACACAGGAATTAATATATACACTACCGTTCAAAAGTTTGGGGTCACTTAGAAATGTCTTTATTTTTCAAAGAAAAGCACTGTTTTTTCAATAAAGATAACATTAATCAAAAATACACTCTATACATTGTTAATGTGGTAAATGACTATTCTAGGTGGAAACGTCTGGTTTCTAATGAAATATCTCCATAGGTGTATAGAGGCCCATTTCCATCAACTATCACTCCAGTGTTCTAATGGTACATTGTGTTTGCTAATCGCCTTAGAAGACTAATATCTGATTAGAAAACCCGTGCAATTATGTTAGCACAGCTGAAAACAGTTATGCTGGTGATATAAGCGATACAACTGGCCTTCCTTTGAGCTTGAAGTTTGAAGAACAAAATGAATACTTCAAATATTAATCATTATTTCTAACCTTGTCAATGTCTTGACTACATTTTATATTCATTTGAGAAATAAAAGTGTGATTTTTCATGGAAGACACGAAATTGTCTGGGTGACCCCAAACTTTTGAACGGTAGTGTATATTTATATTTTATGAAATATGATGACAGGATTGCTTCATTTAAAAAAATGTAAAAAATCAAGAGTTTTTCTTTACATGATTGTGGAGATTAAACACTAGATTAAGGTGAACACCAAGCATTTTTTAAAAGACTATATTCAAATTCAAGCATATTCCTTAACTTGAAAAGTGAACTGTTCAAATTAAGCCTTAATCTAAACTTCAAGACTTTGTACGAAGCCTGTAGGCTATATGAGTAAGAACAGTGTCACTTTACATTTTACAACCTCACTGAAAGTTACATTTGTGGAAAGACACCGATGGTATACACACCTGGCATTAACATCTGCCTTCAGGTGATAAACCATAACACAGATGTGGCATGATCTCTAAAACAACATATTTAAAATCGTCCAAGGATACACGCCACATCAATAATGTAGAATAAATGTACCTCATGTATCATCCCTCTCTTTATCGCCAGGTCTCTATGGAGGACACACACACACTGACCTTAACATTGATGCCCTTGCTTGTTTGGCTGATGCTGGTGATGGACGAAGGCGGGGCTTGGCTGGAGTTGGGGTTGTGGGGAGAATCCAGAAGGCTCTCCTGTGACCTCCTGACGTCAGACAGACTACACAGCAGATCGGTGCCCCCTCCCCCGATGTCTCTGTCTCTATCCGTCTCTCTGCCCACCAGGCCCAGGCCGAGTCCCAGACCCATCTCTGAGCCGTTCAGGGACCCGGCCACATGGCCCTCCTCTCCGATGCCCGAGTCTGTGTGGGGGAGGCCGGCCCGTGGAGAGTCGTCCACGGGGGTGGGGGTCTGTTTGTCCCGGTCAGAGAAGGCTGTGGACGGGTGCTCTGGAACAACACACACAAAAATCACAACAACAAAATCTGTTTTTCTTCTTCTTGTAAAATGCATTCCACAAGACGTTGTGTGTTTATATTCGTTCTCAGCTCATTTTCTCCTGTTTGTACGCTTTGTGTATCTGTCAAGTAACACCCATCTTTCTTCCTTCTTCTCTTTTTCATCCTCTAATTGTCTCATATTCTTAACAACGCCATTGTTGTTTGTCTGAAGCGAGTATTCGCCACACAAATGCTAGAATGATGAGTCACCACCAGCTCATCCAAGATTACTCTCTAATGTTGGAGGATATTGCCAAAAGAAAAGAAAAAACAATAATCACCTGTACTGGTTGGGGAGTTTATCTCGTGGCGGATGCTTCTCCCTGATAGGCTGGTCGACCTGCCAATCTCCCGCTGGGGTTCCAAAATGTCCCGGTACTTAGATACCATGAGAACTGAGATAAAGTAGACGACTGCCAGCGCCAGAAACTGAGCCTGCTTACTGTCATCCTATGGCAGAATCACACACACACACACACACACATTTATTCAGTGAAAACCACACACAAATAAACAGGTGTTTCTCCTCTGCACATAGTATACACAACAAATACACATTACCACATCTCTGAAAACCACAGCTCGCAGACGATTGATGTCTACATCCTGCAGGAGTCTGTCTGGATCCTGCTAAATATGGGAGACAGGATGTCAAATGTGCTGCGCTCTACATACGTGCACGCTCCTGTGCATTTTGATGCGAGTGTGTGCGTGGTACCTTGATGGTGGCGGAGGAACTGTGGAGGCTGTCCTGCGACTTGCTGCTCGTTAAGGAGGACTTGCAGCTCCGGTCTCTCTGTCTCTGCCTGCACTCCAGACAGTTCCTCACTGCCACGCAGCACACTGATGGAAAGCAGAGGTGAAACCTGTAAGTATTTCACACTGGAGCTGGCTTTTTTCTTTTTTTCTCCTTTCTTTTTCGACATATTAAAGCATTTCTTTTGAGAAGAAGAAGAAAGAAGAAGAAAAAACGTAGTGGGTATAATTCCTACAAATTATTTATTGGCTTCTGTTTCTTTGGTCCCTTTGAGGTACTTTTGATGCAGCCCTGCTTTACCCCCGGGCGCTTCACTGCAGCCCGCTGCTCCTTAATATCGAGCTCAAATCCAGAGAAGAATCTCCCCACGGGGATAAATAAAATATAGATATATATTATATATTTTTCTTTTCTCCTGAAAAAAGCCCATGAAGCTGTGTGTGAGTCTAACGATATATATTCAAAAATCCATCTGGATACATCCAACTGGAACACACCCAGGCGGAGGCATTGCCTCATCAGCCCTCCTGACGACATGTTCTTCTCCGCTTCGATCTCGCTGAAGTTGAGAGAGCTGGCGAACACCAGCACGTCCACCATGGCCATGAGGCGAGACAGGAAGGTGACCGCCGTCTCTGAAGACATGCCCTGTGTCGCTTCGATGTTCTCCAACTCCGTCTGGAAAAGGGAGGATGGATACACACACGCTAGCCAGTTATTCATTGGCACACTTAGCATGCAAACACAATAAACTGGATGCTTACCCACTTCATTTTTTACATTAGAAGTATCCTTTAGAAAAAAGGGTATTATTCCTCATGTCTTACATGAGCGTGACCACAACAGTCATGGCTGGTTGTACCAACAAACAGGTAAAGCAACCGTGAGTATCATGCTCCTTAAGCCTCCTGTTGCCTTAGGGTCAATTTGACCCCATTCAATGTTTAACCCTCCTGTTACCTTTATATTTACTGACATATTTTACCCTCGGGGTCAATTTGACCCCAGCAATTAAAACCTCCAGAAAATTATTAGAATTAATATTGTTTTCCAAGTTTAAGTGTGAGGTACTTTATGTTTGTTTGTTGACTACCTAAATAGCCCTTTAAATATATAAAAAAGTTGATATTTCTTATATGTTTGACACAGTGAAAAACAGCCTGGGGTCAAATTGACCCGAAAGAACACCGACATTAAACATTGAATGGGGTCAAATTGACCCTAAAGGTAACAGGAGGGTTAAGTGAAAAACACACTCAAAGGATGAAATCTGGCAACATGAGGTGTTCTACACAACACACAGGAAGTACAGCCTGATGAACACACGGGTAATGGCAACAGTGGGGTTGTGACAGTAGCAGTGTACAGGCTAACCCAATCGCTCGCCAATAATGTATTTCATGGAAGATTAAACAAAGTCCCTATTTGTTGACACCAACCAAATCACCAAATGCCCAGTATATCTACATTGACAATACATCTTAAGGCAGCAGGGGTTCAAACTTGCAAACCAAGTGTGTGGTTTGCCGCGTCTCTGCTTCAGTAAGCAGGATGTGCGGGGCTGCGGAGAGTCGGCACAGTGCAAGCATCTGGAGGCTCGTCGGAGCGAGTCAGCACACACATTTGGGGGGAATAACAGACACACAAGGTGAGGACAGAAGGACTTGGGCGGTGCTCTTAGCTCTTCTGGTGATGGTGGGAGTCTTAGGTTCTTTACGCACCTCTCCCCCTGCGCCTCCTCCCCCAGGAACAGGGGTCACCTCCTCTCCCTTTGACCCCCTCTGGGGTACGGCTCCTCCTGCCTTCTTTAGTGTTGATACAAATGGGACAGGCTTAGCAGGTGCAAACCCAAGGACCTTGAGGATCACTCTCATGCTTTTTCCTCTCATAAAACATCTGTTTTCACCTCTAAATAAATCTTCTCACTCTAATTTTTTCCAATTATCGATTCGGCCTTTTAAAAGTTTTCTTCTCCCCTTATTTGTATAATATTCTAGCCACTTTAGAATATTATACAAGGTGTATGTCTCTAATCAAAGTGTATCTTGTTCAGTATATTTAGTTCCTATAAATGTGAGAACTAGATTGCACTGAGACAGAGAAGTCAATAGATACAAACAGTATAAGGGAGAGTATTGATCAGCAGCAAAGAAGCACAACAAATAGAAACACTATGGATGCCAGTGTAATTCACAATGGTAAATAAACCCGAAAGAACAAAGTATTAGTAGAATAGAAAAAAGAGGAAGAAACTGCAACTTACAGTGTTGGCACTACTCTTAGAGCTCTGCACAAATGCAAAAACAGACAAAAACAGAGACAAAAAAGACAAGAAAATACACAAAATACATGTAACACAGAGAGAAACAGAAAAAAAGAAAGATAAATAAATTAAATAGTTCATCAAATTGTCAAATTAAATAGATTGTTAATTAAAGGATTAAAACAAACCTCAAATAAAGGTTAAAATATACTGCGCAAGAAGTGTTAGATAGGCAGTTAATGGATACAGATGAGAGGAATCTAGAAAAATTAAAGTGGACTACTTTTTTAATTCAAGACCAAACTAAACAGAAATGTTTGACAGTATAAAATCAAACCTTTCAAAAAAATGTTTTTTATCTCTTGGGATTTGACTTACTTTTGGCTTTACTTACTTGATTTTGTTGACTTACATTTAAATTATTCAATCATGCAAGATAAACGCTGCCATGATGTGGGTGTGGGAGGGGGAATCAGAACCAGCAGGTTCTTTAAATTCTGTATTTGGGGTTACAGGCCTACGAGGCAGCTTGTGACCTGCAGTACCCCCTCCTACCACAGAGGTGCAGAGTTGAGCCACTTACAGAAGGGGAGGTGGCAGCAGACAGGAGGGGTAAGATGCCTCCGCAGGCGATGATGATGTTGTCCACCATCTGAGAAATGAGGTGGATCGTGTTGTGGACGAAGATAATGTTCTCGTTGCTGTTCACAAAATCCATAACCGACTTGGTGGAGTGGCTGAAATAGAAGATAAGCGTTGGCCGGACGACACAAAAATACAGTTACATCGCGTCACCTTCTGTCTAATATCCTCAGCCTAATCTAATTTTCAATACGCGTGCGATCAATACAGATGCCCTAAAAACACCGAAGTCGTATTAACATATTGAGCTCACCTCCTCCACACATGCACGTCGGTCTCCAGGGCGAACAGCAGGTCAGTGAGCAACCTCTGGTGCATCGGAGACCACTTGAATTCTGGGATGCGGAACATCGTCGTGCGCGGGCCGGGGCTGAACTGCCGGCGCTGCTCCTCCGTCATGGGCATGCCCCTGAAGCCCAGGTCGACGCGGAGGTCCCGCTCCAGCTGGGCCGCTGTGCGCCCGTGGAGGGCCTGCAACAAAGGCGGCAACGGGCTTTCAGTGCCTCTCTTTCTCGTATGAAATTCAATTTCATAAGAGGAACAGATGACTCTGTGGGACTTCTTATTCTGTATTCCCTGATTTAGGAAATTAGTTCATGTGTGGGCAGCCACTTTGCTTTTCTGCTGCTCTTTACAGCCAATCAATACACACAGCGATCACATCGTAAAGGGACTACATATGCGAATTAGCTGCATAGCTACAATCTGGTACAGTGCATCCAATGGTGACATTTATGTTTTAACTGCACATGGTCCTTTTTAAATAAAGATAATACTAAAAATAATTGGGGGCAGCGGTGGCCTTAAGGTTGGGGAAGAAGGCTTCTGACCAAGGTGTGCTAGGTGTTAGTTGAAAGAGAACAGAATGATGCAATATACACTACCGTTCAAAAGTTTGGGGTCACTTAGAAATGTCTTTATTTTTCAAAGAAAAGCACTGTTTTTTCAATAAAGATAACATTAATCAAAAATACACACTATACATTGTTAATGTGGTAAATGACTATTCTAGGTGGAAATGTCTGGTTTCTAATGAAATATCTCCATCGGTGTATAGAGGCCCATTTCCATCAACTATCACTCCAGTGTTCTAATGGTACATTGTGTTTGCTAATCGCCTTAGAAGACTAATATCTGATTAGAAAACCCTTGTGCAATTATGTTAGCACAGCTGAAAACAGTTATGCTGGTGATATAAGCTATACAACTGGCCTTCCTTTGAGCTTGAAGTTTGTAGAACAAAATTAATACTTCAAATATTAATCATTATTTCTGACCTTGTCAATGTCTTGACTATATGTTCTATGAAATGTTCAATTCATTTGATAAATAAAAGTGTGAGTTTTCATGGAAGACACGAAATTGTCTGGATGACCCCAAACTTTGGAACGGTAGTGTAGACTTTTGTTCTTTTCAACATATTTCACTTGCTAGCTGATCAAAACCATGTATCTTTATATTGTTTGATAAATAAACAAGTACACTTTGTCCATGCACAATTGAGGCCCACAGTACAGTTAGAATAATAAGATAGATCAGACACATGACGTCAACACACCTGAGTGGTCGCAGTAGTTTGAATCTTCTTCGTGTCCTTGTCTTTCCCATCGTCTGACCTCTCTGTATCAGAGGTGGTGCTGGCTGAGTCTCCCCCAGTCTTAAGCCCCGCAGCCTCTCCCTCTGGGAAATCTGCTCTCGATGTTCCCTGGATCTGGGCTCGGCTCTCGGCCTCAGCGATGGAGCTTATGTCGGCAAGAGGGCTCTGGATTTTGAAGGGCCCGTCCTCTGGAAGTTCCCCAGAAGTGTGGCTCTGGGCCTGCGTTAGATCCGAGCCGCAGCCCGTCACGTGGGCCAGCAGGTTCAGGTCATCGCTGGCGCTGGTGGTGGAGTGAGCCGGCACTGGGCCGGATGGAGTGGGCTGCTCTGGACTTGGCAGCACAAGGGGGTCGGTGGCTGCCAGAGCCGGGAGCAGCTTCTCGTCAACCTGAAGGTGACGAACGGGGTGAAATAGAAGAACGCCAAGGCATTAGGGACAGTCGAGATGGACAGAAAGCAGAACACGGATTGTTGGTATTGTATTTGAGGTCATCAGCCTCAGACTTGAAGTAATCGATCTTCACATCCTACCTTGCTGAAGAGAAACCCGTTGTTGCTCGGCACGCTGTCCTTCTCGTCGGCCAACGTGATGAGCGGACCCGTGTTCCCGTCGTCCTCCAGACTGACTCCGGACAGCGCCAGGCTTGACCCCATGCCGACCCCCGAGCCTGGCGTGTCGTCTTTCGGCGCCAGGTTTCCATTCAGATTCTGAACTACGGCGCAGTAACCACTGTCCAGGAGAGAATCCACCTGAACCAGAGGTCCGTTCTCTATCGCCCCCCCGCCTCCTCCTCCTCCTCCTCCGCCTAGACCTCCACTGAGGCCTTCTGGAGACAAATCCAGGTCATCCAACTTCACCTCCGTGGCCTCCACCTTCTCCGCTTTAATGTCTACCAGCAGGTCGTGGACCTCCACCCTCACCCCGGGGGCGGCGCTCTGCTCGCCGGGCGCCAGGGCTTCTCCGTTGGGCCGCTTCACGACGCCCTCGGTGAGGAGGTTGCGCGAGTCTCCGCCGGCCCCCTCGCTGTACTCGGCCTCGCTCTCGGGCGTCTGCGTCTGCGAGTTGTCGTCGATCTCCAGGTTGCCGTTGACGACGGGGGCGGGCGTCGCGGAGAGCCCAGAGATGGTAGACACGCAGCCTTTCTTCCCCTTCTTCATGTTCTCCTCTTCTTGGCGCTGGTACTCTTCATACATCTTAGCCAAGTACTCTTTATGGGCTTCGTAAGTCACCTGTGACAGATGGTGAGGGGGATATAATTGGTTAAGTGATCAGAGCATAAGCAGTAACAATGGTTAACCTTCACATCAATAACTTCTTCACCATGGAGTCCTTAAGGGGCTCGTAGATCGCCTGCATGGACAAAACGTGGAGACTAGCCTCACGGGGCTATTCGACCGTCATCCATAGTGTCGCCTCGCTATCGCACTGCCATCGAGTTAAATGTTCACCATTGATCAGTGAGATGATCAGTGTGATTAAATATGAGATTTATTATGAATCTAAAGTCAGCGTGTAACCCTCGTGTAAAAACGAAGTACGATAAACCATCGGCAATATGTTTAAATCAATTACGTTTTTTTAAAGCATTTAATTGAAGTTTTACTCAAAATATCAATAATATACCGACAGATTTTTTATCATCAGTGTTATGTCTTCATTTTTGGTGCTATAGATTTGAAATGAAATTTCAGAAAATAATAACCAAAGATCTCTCCCACATCAGTGTCTCCATCAGTGAGTATTTACAGAATGAATGACATTAAAGAGAAAAGTAACACTGCCTGAGAGGAAAAGTCCCGAACCGGTTTATTCAAATGTATATTATTGATTAATTAATATGCGATCATCAACGGAATTAAGTAGATTGACCCTGCTATTACGTCAACCTTCCTTCTTTATTACCTTCGCATTGAAAATGCGGAAGGTTATGTTTTGATCGCCGCGTATTTATTTGTATGCGTGTTATTCGCCTAACTCAAAAAGTATTAAACCGAATCGCATGAAATTTGGTGGGATGATTGGTTATTATCCGGAGACTATTTGATTAGATTTTGGGATCGATCGGATCAAAGGTCAAAGGTCAAGGTCATGAAAAAGGTCAAAATCTTCTTGAATCACATGGAATTTGGTGGGATGATTGTTTATTATCCGGGGACCATTTGATTAGATTTTGGGATCGATCGAGTCAAAGGTCAAGGTCAAGGTCATGAAAAGGTCAAACTCTTCTTGAATCGCATGAAATTTGGTGGGATGTTTGGTTATTATCCGGGGACCATTTGATTAGATTTTGGGATCAATCGGGTCAAAGGTCAAGGTCATGAAAAGGTCAAAATCTTCTTTTTACCATAGCACGGTCAATTTTTATCCAATTGGCATGCAACTAATGCCAAAATGTTCATAATGCAATGCCCAATCTTGTGATATGCGAAGGTATGCGCTCTACCGAGTGCCCATTCTAGTTTCTACTTGTACCTTTACAACGCTTCTATGGGACTTAATAATACCTCAAATTGCCTTTCAACAACTTCCAGAAAACAGGTTGTAGTGATTGCAACAGTGGGAGAATCTGGGAGGTTTTGGTGAGGAAGAAATAATATTTGATGCCTGAAGAAAGTCAAATGTAATTTGTCTGCACGGCATTCTAGTCCATTGAGGATCCTCTGGATGCAGACATGTGTATGTCTTCTTCTGATGTCTTCATTAATTGATTTATTCATGATGCCACATGTTGAGTGTAAGAAGATGGCTTTTCTTCCTCTCACCTTGGAGTGTGCGATGGACAGGGTATCGACCCAGACCCGCCACCCTCCCCATTCGTATTTGATGGCGTGGTAGAGCAGGATCCTAAAGATGTTGTACACCATCTCGGTTATTTTCTGCTCCTCGGGGTTCTTGGGGTTTATGTATCCAAGGGAGAACATCCAGTCCTGCCACACAGAGCACTGAAGCAGGCAGCTGGTAGACAACAGCAAACAATATATGAGGCGGCAGCAGGATTTGAATACCGACGTACAACAATTATCGTAAAGGAGAAGAAAAAAAGACATGAATAAATGCAATGTAGTCGTGTCTTTGCTCTCACCGCCGGTTTTCGCGGCTGTTGCTGAAGAGCTTTATCATGTCAGAAAGAAAGAGTCTTCTGACTTCCATCAGCTCCGCACTGGCAGAGGAGCTCTTAAGCAAGGTGGCAACTACCTTTAGAATCACTGGGAGATAAACATCAGGGAATAGGGAGAGGAGAGGGAAGAAGAACAGGATGAGAGAGCAAGACGAGCGCATGTAGAAACAGTATTTTGAATGAGAGATACAAATGTGAGGCACGGGAGAGTACAGATCAATAAGCGGGAGACGGCAGCGCTGTCAGCTGCTGCATTGAGGCTCTGATGCTTGTTTACTGGCATTAAAACAACACCGGGTGATTGGCAGATCAGAGACAGCAGAGAGACGGCAGGCAGCTATGTTATTTGTACTCACTGGGATTCTGGATCTTGATGGTGGAGTCGGGCTCAGGGTGGGGTTTGTGAATCACCTGAGTGCAGACCTGCTCTGTCAGAATCTGCACACACACACACACACACACAGGGGGGATTCATTTCACAATTAAATGCCACGAATTATTGTACGTTGCTATAGCGATGTCGACCTGCCAATCGCCTACCTCATACAGGGTGTTGTAGGTGGTGACAGAGACGGTGTTCGTGTGCATCATCAGCCTCTCTCCCAGCAGTGTGAACAGACTGTGCGTGTGCATGATCTCCACCTTCCTCCTGCAGGGAAACACACACACACACACACACACACACACCAGGATTTATGACAATTGGATCTGACATTGATTGGCACTCGCCTGATGTCGGCCTGATATTGGCAGGTGGCACCATATGGCCCTGTCACTTATGATGGGACCAAAGAGGACAATTGAAATTAACAAGAGAATTAACAGAACGGCAACACCGCGGGGGTCCGTCACCGGGACGGCTGTACAGGATTAACTTTGAAGATTTCACCTTGATATTGGGAGAAAGTCATGTCTTCAAGTGCGATTAACTTAAAAAGGCTCAGAAATCAGGTTGACTAACTTTGAGGATTTAATTAAAAATTGTATTCAGCAAATAATGCTCAGAGCCTCTGTATATTCTCAGAGCATTATTTCTGTCGATGTTAGAAACAGAAAACCAAGTCATGTTTGCACATTATTTAATCATATATTATGAACAAATCTGTTAACTCACAAATTAGTTTAACCCTCCTGTCGCCTTCGGGTCATTTTGACCCGATTAAATATTACACCCTCCTGTCGCCTTCGGGTCATTTTGACCCGATTCAATGTTTCACCCTCCTGTTACCTTTATATTTACTAACATATTTTACCCCTTGGGTTCAATTTGACGCCAGCCATTAAAACCTCCAGAAAATTATTAGAATTAATATTGTTTTCCAAGTTTAAGTGTGAGGCACTTTATGTTTGTTTGTTGACTACCGAAAGAACACCGACATTAAACATTGAATGGGGTCAAATTAATCCGAAGGCGACACGAGGGTTAAACATGATAATTGGAGTTAACTTCCATTATCATGTTTACACTAATTTAATCAGTTACATCTTCTACTCTATTTAAACTGAATTATTTTTTTCATAAAGTGTTAATTGTTTTTTGACATACAATCCCAGCTCTCTGTGTCTATTTGAACAAATTAAATTTCAAAAAAGCAAATGTAAAATGTAAAAATGAGGGTCTGATGGCATACTTTACACAGAAATAAATGCATTATGTTGATGTATCTTGGTCTGTCATAATAAGACAGCTCCAGGTCTGGGATTAAAACCAAACACACACTCATCCTTAAATTAAATATAAAAATAGCCATCACATCTCCATCATTTAGTGGACGGTTGTCAAGAAAACAGTAAAAGAAATCATCCACACAAGCGCTTTTGTGGTCTAACTGATGGGCTGCTGATGCACCTGCAATACTGTATGCAGATAAAGAAACAATAATATCAATGTCAAAAACATCTGAAACAGCAGTTCTTTTAGATATGACACTGACTCTCAAACTATAGAATAGACCCCATCAAATCTAAATTGGTTTTACTTTTATTTCATTCCTTGAGATTAGATCAGAACAATTTAAAGGCTCTAAAATCCTGATGATAGTAGAACATCCTATATTCCTAAAACCAAAAACTTTCAAATGACCAATAAATCACATGAAAATAGATTATGTGTCAATGATTTAAGCAATAATTTAAAAATAGCATTTTATATATATATATTTATATACAGTATATATATATATATATATAGCATATGTATATATATATATCCATACATATATATATATATATAAAATATACTAAAATATCTTTCAAAAGTATAAATGCTGTTTTATGCATCACTAAATTAGCAATCTGGAACCATATGACATTTCCATATGTGTTGAAGCGCTGTGTAATCTTTAAGAGGCAGCCCTGCAGGATGTTTGGTTGGAGCAGATGTTAAGTAGGTGGAGCGCTGAAGTTGCAGGGCTCAGGTGCAGCTTGCAGCCCTCCCGTGTTGTGCAGCAAGAGGCGTGAATGTCACATGGGATGAATAAATCCCCCAGCATTCATTGCTGCTCATCAAGGTTCCACCTTCCTGCCAGTGCACACTGTCAAAATCATTATTCCGCCTGGCCGTGATGACGGGGACATTATCTTCACACACACACACACACACACATAAACAAACGGCTCTTCTAAGGCTCACTGGAGGCGGCGCTGCTGTAGGTTTTCAGTTCTTACTGCAGTGTTTTCTCACACTCAGTCTCACGACCCTCATGCAGTATTTCTGTGTTAGCTGTGGCAAAAAAAAGAGTTAAATGCTCTCTTATTGCAGTGATTCACCTTTCACCATTTAGCGTTTAGCATTCAGCATTTACCATTTACAATTTACCATTCACCATTTACCGAGCACCAAACACCACACAAAAGGAGAATAGCAGTACTGACTTGTGACCGAGGTGCTTTAGGAAGTAGCCCAGGACTTTGAGGGCCTGGACCCGGATACTCTCACTCTTCGAGGCCAGTAGCTTGCAGATCACCCTGTAACATGTCAAACACACAGCCGTCCTGATTACACGTCAACGAAGAGACGATAGCACGTTAAATATAGTCGGCTCAGAGTAAAAAAGTCCTTCTGTGCGCCGACTGAAGCATTTTCTTCAAAAAGAAATTCATGCAAGTCACAAACATGGGAAAGAAAAGACAGTTTGCTGGCTCCTTTTCCAGAAGCAGAAGATGTACCATGGCAACCCGAACACATCCATGTGAAGTTGTGTTTTCGGGGAATTAGCGGCACAGTTAGGCCTCGTCTTTGAAAACTCGTGCTGCTTGGCTGAAGCGTTGCATAAGTCACACAGTGTGGTTGCTGCACAACAGACAAATGTAAAAATGTGTATTTTATCCACTACAAACTACAGATCACAATCGCATTTTGCACATTCTAAATCGCTCCGTCATTTTTAAACCTTCGATGCATACAGTAAACAGAAAAGGTCGACGGTTCATGTTTGTAGGCATCAGATGTTGCATCATATCCTTATTTGTGTGTGTGTGTGTGTGTGTGTGGGCGGCAATCACCTTATCCCATTTCTCTGGTCAAATGCCGGGATCATGGACGCTGGATGTTCAGACACGAGAGCCACCAACAGCTGGAGCACGTCGTGGATGTTCTCATCCTGCCCGAGAAAAGAAAGCAGAGAGTTGAACGGGTGAAAAAACGGAGGACGAGGGTGGGTGGGATTGCGGAGAAGCATATGGTGGTATTTCAGAGCGAGGATATATATAATCGTTACAGAAGAAGTACATTCTGTTCAGTCCATTGTTGTGCCGTCGTTCACGTTGTCACGGCGCCAGCGCTCTCCCTGTCTCTCTGTCTCTCTGTCTCCCTCTTTTTCCCCTATAACTACGTCTCTGTGGCAGAGAACAGGTTCATACACATGTTGACCATTGGATTCACATGATTTTTTCCATGACTTTTCGATGACTTTAAATCAAATTTCCATGACCATAATTTGTATGATACTTTCTGTTGCACTTCTGGTTGGATGCCAAACTGCATTTCGTTCCTCTGTACTTGTACATGTGTAATGACAATAAAGTTGAATCTAATCTTTTTTTTTTATCTCGGTGCATACGTGAAAAAGTGAGCAAATTTAGTATTTAAACTAACAATGAGAATTCCAAAGCATACAGTATACACTTAAATGCCACAAATGAATGAGAGAATAGTTTGAGGTGCGAAAAATGTGCGAGTATGAAAGCGTATGCCGGCGTATATTTTTAGCGTCATCCTTTTAAAAGCTTATTCATTAATTAAAACTCAGCGTAAATGCACAAATGGATTGAAGAAATGTCCATGACTTTTCCAAAACTTTGAGGACTTTTTTTTCAGGACTTTTGACGATAACTATTTACAAAATTCCATGACTTTTCCAGGTTTTCCATGACCGTACGAACCCCGAGAGAAGCGTTTACCTCGTGCATGGTCAATAGATAGTTGAGGATGCTCTGCAGCTCGTCCTCCTTCACACCCCGGTCCTGGGAAGAAGCAAAAAAGACACGGCCATCTTTCACCAAAGAACATTTATGGCCTTCAGTCCTTTTTTTCTTAACTTCAGATTACTTTATTCATTATGTTCCTGGTTCATTGGATTTTGACCGGAAGGCAGAAACACCTTCACACACACACACACGCACACACACGCACACGCAGGAACAAATCAATACAAGCACACAGGAACACAAAAGACACAGTGTTTCATTCAGGCTGCTGATCTATAATACGATTCTCCCCACGCACACACACACACACACACACACACACACACACATTTAGAATTAAGCCGTCAGCTCCCAGAATCAGGAGAAAACAACAGAGGACATCATGATGAAAGGCAATTTCTTGCAATTTGAACTATACGATTAAAGATAACGGTAATCCGTTCCTCTGACTGTACCTTTAGGATGAGTTGCTTGAGGAAGAGAAGCATGAAGGCTCTGAGCGAGATGATCTCCTTTAGGGATGGCCGTGGTCCGTCTGAACAAAGGAAAGAATAATGTATTGTTAAAAATCAATTTTCATGCAGTTAATGATCAGCCTCAGTGAGCCCTACTGTGTACTGACATTGTGTTGTATTAGGCTACCTGGGAGAGCAAAGAAAAGCATGGTAACACACACACACACACTACGATTTAACGTGTACATCTCTGTCATTAACTCCAGATGCAATTTTGCAATCTGAATAGTTTATAATGTATTAATCTAACTGATTACAGTAAAGACATGACAACTTATACAGTTATAAAAAGGTGATTGGTGGCCCGAACGATCCAAACCAAACAAGCTCTGTTATCCGCTGCATGTACTTTAAAGCTCTGGCACTCTGCCAGCTATTTGCTGTGGAGGGCTAAACAAATATAATCAAGATAAAAAACCGAAAGGCTCCGTCTGCCTAATGCAATTCATCATGTCGTTACGATATCACCGCCTCTTTTTGAAAAGGTCTGACATCTTTCGACCGTTCTTCACACGGAGCAACCAGGTTTTTTTCAACGGCTTTTATTCATAAATTTGGCTGCAATTAGCTAAATAAAAGGGCTTCCTTTTACCTTTGAAATGATGGCACATTCGCCCCTTCAGGAGATGAAAACTGACCACTCGGATGCTCGGCGTTGCATTTTCATTGTTGTAACTGTTACTCATTCACCGTTGAGGTGTTTAATGTGTGCGTCACACAGGGTTGTGATGAATGGGCTCCAAACGCCTGCCAAATAACTAACTAATGGGATATGGAGCCAAATAGTAAAATAAAGATGCATAGATTCAGATCAAAGGAAGAATGATACAACATTTTTGTTTTAATGATCCCAGAGGCCACGGACAACGTTGACTGTCTCTTCCTTACTTTACGACGACTCTTTTACCGACGTCAATAACAAACAAGTCATTAAGCGATAAACCTCGCAGGCTTCCTGTTCTTATCGGCTTTTCTACATTCCCAACAGAGGCGTGTTAAATATATAAGGCAACAATAAACACGTGTGATGCCCGGCTTATGTGCATTTTCCACCGCGCGCTTTGCCGCGTCAGGATGTCGGGAATTGACCTTATTTGATGCGAGCTATAAAAGGAGAGTAAAAGTTTATTGTCAGCTCAATAAAAATGCACCTCGTCCTCTCAGAACATTTAAAACCGATATCGGACCCCGTAGCTGCTTAGCCAGCAGAAGTAAAGTGAAGAGAAACATAAAAGATTGGAAAAAGAAACTTTGAAGGGATCAAGTTACGCAGCTTCTGCCTGTGTGTTTGTGCGCCGTGCTCGGCTGGCCTTGAATCACATACGTGTGTGTGTGTGTGTGTGTGTCCGTTCACCTCAGCCAAAAAACACGACACTGAAACATCCCCCTGTGATTCATCATCATTATCTGTCAAGCCGGAGCATGTTGGATGGGGCCGGCGACACTCGCCATCCATCACGGTGACGCAGCAGCTCCGTGCACTCTCCCTTTAAAGCGGTCCTCTTAAGAGGCTTTGAGCAAAGCTTACGTTCATCGAAACCACTTCCCAGGGGCAGCTTTAATTATCGGCTTTCACTCTTTGAAATTAATTTCCTTTCCTCTCCGTGCTCCTGTTCACCCGATCTGACTCTGCAGTTTTTTTCCCCGGTCGCTGTGAAAAAGAAAAGCGCTTCGGTGGTTCTATATAATGACAACCTGCGAGGTCTTTGCTATGAACCCATTCATGTTCCGTGTCTTTTTCTTGCCTCTACACACATGTGTGTGTGTGTGTGTGTGTGTGTGTGTGTGCTGTCATTGGGCTCAATGCAACAACTACACAAAATAATCAATTTCCTCTAAAAATATTGTACATTTTGTCAGTTTGTTGAAGTCTTTGCATTTGGGGGTTCAGTCTGTGTGTGTTTAAGATACCTAATGGACATAAGTAAGATATTTACTACAGATTTAACACCAGCCAAATAGCGTTATGTTTCAATGCGTTACAATGCACACCACTGTAAAGCAAATACATGCACATTATTTTATTTGTATTAACCTTTATACACCCGGGATGATCCTATTGAGGTTTTGAATCTTATTTAAGTTTCACATCAGCACCATGCAGAAACTTAAACAAGATAAAAAACCTTAAAAAGGAAAGTAAATTCCCTTAACCCTCCTGTTACCTTTACATTTACTAACATATTTTACCCTCGGGGTCAATTTGACCCCAGCAATTAAAACCTCCAGAAAATTATTAGAATTAATATTGTTTCCCAAGTTTAAGTGTGAGGTACCTTATGTTTGTTTGTTGACTACCTAAATAGCCCTTTAAATATATAAAATAGTTAATATTTCTTATATGTTTGACACAGTGAAAAACAGCCTGGGGTCAAATTGACCCCAAAGAACACCGACGTTAAACATTGAATGGGGTCAAATTGACCCGAAAGGTAACAGGAGGGTTAAAAGGGACGACTTAAAACAAATGAGCATGTTGTATCAACCAAATAATTGTCATTCAGTGATCAAATGATCCTGATTTCGTTTTCAATTTTAAGTTTTAATTTTTTCCCTTTTGATCGAAGATTACAGCTACTGAGACAATATGGACTTATGAAGCAAACATGTTCCAATGTTCTATTCTAAGATTTAAAAAAAGCTTTCTCATAAAAAAGTGGGGACACACAGCATAGTACACTTAGTCTAATATTTTATAAACAAAGAAGAATTTGCATGCATATATTACATATCTCCATTATGAATTGCTGATCGAAGAACCGCTTGAATTATTTCTTTCTTTGCAGCAAAAGAATTAAAACGCATTTGTTCCTATAGTAGATAGAATGTTTTTTGTAAGATGCCCGATATAATGGTTAAAGAAAAGGTATTTATAAGTGGATATGATAGTTATTCAACCGCATTATTTACAGTATCAATCGGATACACAACATCAGCTGGCTTCTTTGAACTTCATAAGGACAACATTTGGTTGTCAACATTTGGAATAAGTCTGAATTAACCGAGGTTTAACATTAAAAGCAGATTGCAGGCCCTCATCACTCTCGCTACGGCTAAAGCAGAACCTTTTCTGTATTATTTACATTGCAACACATATTTTTTTATACAAATTCTAAATAAAATAGGACCTAATATTGACCTTTGTGGGAGACTATTTTGGATATTACAAAAGCTATAAAAATGTAACATCAACTTTGACACTTTGTATTGTAACAGTATAAAAGACCCAACCTCCGGAACAACACAGAGTGGTCCAACATGTCAAAAGCCTGAGATAGGTTTTAGGTTTTTAGACATTCAGTGTGTGTCAGTCATTGAGGATGCCAAACTCCTTTCGCTGGGTCACTTAGAAGCAATTCCATAACCGTTGCCAAAATGTAAAGTTTAGATGTTGACCTAAGGATGTTCGCCCTCCAATAATAAAACTAGGGCTGTGAAACGATTAAAAATTGTAATCAAATTAATCACAGGTTTCTGTGGATTAATCATGATTAATCACATATTACCGATATTCTCGGTATATTTTTGTGAGAACATAAAGATTTATGACAAAAGACGGATATATACATTTATACACATGGATGCACATAACTTGCTCACCAGTGCGCGCAAGCCGGGAAGAGTTGTTGACGGGGGGGGGGGGGGGGGGGTGCAAGTGACTTTTTTTCGTCCCGAAATCGGAGTCGTGTTAACGCGACACGTAGAGACAAAATGACATGCTGCTGTAGAGACGACCAACAACAAACGTATTGGAAGCTCATTCTGCGCATGCGTTAAATGCGTTAACAGAAATTAACTAATTAATCCTGTAATTTAATCATAACGCGTTAACGCATTCTTTTTCACAGCACTAAATAAAACAAAAAGCAAGTGCTGCCTTCCAAACTTCTGTCGTTACCAGGTTCTACAGTGGCTGAGAACCTGTAAGTGTAAATGTCGAGCAATGTTCTCAGCAGCGATGCTTCTTCACGGGGCTCTATCCCAGCAGCAATATTTCCATACAGAAAAAGGAAACGAGACAGCCACTTGATTACAGATTCTTAAAAGCTCCCTTGGGTCTGTCAATCAAATGTGTCTGTTGCCATGGCAACGCGGGGGTGCGTAATTATAGACAGTGGAGAGATCCCGGGCAAAAAAAAAAAAGGAGAGGTTGATTAAAGTTAAAGGGCTGCTCTGAGCTCTCTGAAGCTCCGGTTCGTGGCAACACTATTTGTTGTCTGCTGAAATCACAAAGGAGGCAAAAAAAATGACAAATGTGCTTCCCCGCTGTATTGGATTTGGAATACGATGTGTTTTACGGTTGCACTTGTTTTTCAAATATATCCTACAATTGAATTTGCACTCAGATAACAAACATTAAATGGATTATCCTCCGCAGAATAAAAAAGGAAATACATTTTCTCTTTTTCTGCTGCTCCGCCACGCTCACCCCTTCTGCGGCATAAATCACTTTCTTTGTCGCATAATCTTCATGTTGAAACAATGATCAAAAAGCAATTCAAACGAGTAATCATCAACACTTTTACCTGACAGTAAATAAGGATTACACAGTCAGTTAGCGAGTCAAGTCTCATTGATGATTGATTTTCAGTCTTCACGTTGTTGTTTTCAACTGGGAGCTAAAACTGATTTAACCTCCAGCGCGGTGATTCATTTAAAAACGCTACTCTTCATCAGACGCATACAATATGAAAGCTTTTAAATGCCGAGTCACTTTAAATAAGGTTGTCTTTTTTCTATTCTTCGTATACCATGTATACAATACTGACATGCCTCTTACTCACTTATGTTATCATTCTGTACATATTTTGTTTTTTATTCTTATTTTTTATTTGTACTCCTATTTTTTTACATTGAAGTGCACCTAGGGGACTGCTATTCAATTTCGTTGTTCTTTGAACGTGTTCTCTGTAACAATGACAATAAAGTAAGTCTAAGTCTAAGCCTAAGTCTATTCCTATCTGATGCGTGTAACTATGGCTACATAGTTACATGCATAATCATATGGAGTTAAAGCTCAAACACTATTATTAGAAAGTGTTCAGAGTTCAAACCGTCTCTAAAAATCTGGATACCTTGCAAATCGCGACGAGCTTGTCGGATATTTAGAATGTCAGTGACAGTAATGGTCGGACACAGCCCCTTCAACTCTGATGTCAGAGAGGGGTTTGATTGTATCTTACGACACCTTCAATTGCACACAGGTGTGAATGTGACAGTGAATGTGTCGTATCTTCACGTGGTAGCCCAGTAATGAGACAGCTTTCATCCCCTTGTGACCCCAACACAGGAATGAAGAATATGTCAGAGATTGACATATGTGTGTGGAAATAAATGCCTCGCCTGAAGGCCGTGAGTACTTTTTGTGAGGAAGCTGTAGAAAGAAAGAGAAGAAGAGATGGAGTGTGCAGTGTCTGAGAATGAAGGATTTACCTTGTATTTCTCCTTACAGGGGGGGGGGGGGGGGGGGGCTTTATGTTAGCAGATTGTGTGTGCAGGGGGTGAACCTACCAAGACCTTTGGGGGTGATCCCACTGCACTCCAGCGGGTTGATGGCCCAGTAGTAGTACTTGAGGGTGTGCATCAGCTGCAGCACGGTGCCGACGCGGCGGATGGTGGTGTAGATGGTGGCGGTGCCGATGAACTCGGATGACAGGTACGTGTAGAGGGACAGCTGGACCTGAATGCACACAACAAATCCATTTATAGAGTACATCAAGGTTCACACAAGCAGAAGAAATGAGGGACAAATACAAAACTGTCAAGACACCTGTCGTATTGCGAAAAGACAGCCGCACGGGGAGTAAAAAAAGAACCCAGCCTCCGGCAACAGCGCCGATTTTTTCCTGCTTCGCATTATTTTGGATGTTTCTGATGCCTGAAGCCGTCAAGCGTCTGAGGAACTCCTGACGCAACGCTGACATTTAAGAAGGGCGCTCTCGACTCGCCTCTTTTCTCCTCTCTGGATGTACCTCCGGCCGACACTCTCCGTCGACCGATCGGCTGCGCGCTCACAAATCTCGCAGCTCATTACGGCGACCGCGACGCTAAGGACCGGCCCTCACGAGGTGGCGCTGGTTAAGCGGATGGAATTAGCTGGAGCGCCGCGGCCTTGACCATCGCGTCTCACCTAGAATGGAGAGCGCACTCCGCCGGCTTAAATGGCCTTCATTGCATCGCTTTTTTCGCCCGTCGAGCCGAGGTGTTTTCGCTGGCGCCGTTTACAACGGGTTCGGCTTCAGAAAGGCTTGAAATTCTTTGATCGTAGCGCGAAGGTTTGAGCTGCACTGTTGCAAAATCGCTCGGAGCAAGACAAAATTCGCCATTTTCTGAAGGGATTATATTTACCAGAAGTGCTTGTTGAAGAAATCAAGCTCTTTATTCTCAGTGCGGGCAAAGGAGACGATGAGGGATGTAATTTCTTCAAGTGTTTCCTGTCCTGAATAAGACCGAGGCTATTAATTAATTTAAGGCCAATAATGAATGTGATTATAATAGCCTGAAAATAATAAATCTCTGCGGGAGACAAGAATGGTCCAGCAGAGGTAAGATTAACGGATTACATGTTTTTTTGTTTTTGTGTGTGTGTTGCTGCTTAGGACATTAACGCTCGTCTGGTGTGTCTCATCATGGCCGTGTTGAGTTGTGGTCATGTTTACTCGCAATCCATTGTTAACTTATTTCCTGTGTTGGCCCTAAATTGAAGGTAAAAACCCAAAAGGCAATCATATGGTCAAGCCATTCTGCGCTGTTTCGACACGTCAAATACGATTTATAAGTACACGTTGGGTTTCACAGCGGGTTTTTATTATTCCCTCGAGCTGCGGCAACTGCTCCGATGCATTTCCTCAGCCTTAACTCCAGCGAGCCCTGGAGAGCGATAAAGCTGTGTAGCCAGGAACCAATCACGTCTCGGGGTCAGAGGGGGAGTCGGGAAGTTCTGAGGATAATACGAAGCAAAAGCCGACCGGCCCCCGAAGGATCGCCCGGAACACTCACATCGAGTGCAGAGCGAGAAGGGGAAAAAAAGAACTTCACATCTCTCTCTTGTGTCCTGGGGTCTTTTCAAACGTCACTTTCTCTCTTTGTTTCCTTCGTTGGCCGGTTCTGTCCTTTTGCCCACGTGGTGTGCCAGTTCTTCCCGCCGTGTCCTCTAACCTCCTTTGCTATATTAATGTAAAGGGCAATGGACAATACAATGTCAGCCTCGTGTTATATATGTCTGGCCTGTTTCCTTGAAGTAAAACAACAAACTGCCGAGCACTTCTTTTTCTAGTTCGTATCAGAGTCTGGGTCCGTCACCCCATTAATTCTCTCATTCAGACCGTCACCTTGCAGCAAGGTCACGAAAACACACACACACACCTATTCAGTAGACACACACAAATAAAACCGACCTTGGCGGGGGTGTGTATCCAGATGGCGGCGTTGAAGAGAACGTGGTCACAGAGCTGCTTGAGGAGGGGCGCTCCATGAGGTAAACCATCCAGATACTTGGCGAAGGACAAGAACTGTTCCAGTACCGCCCTGGTGATGTGGACTCGTGACGACTGGATACGAGACGGAAAATATCAACTGTGATTTAACTTGACTGAATCGTCACGTATGATGTAGTTGTTTTAACATAAGGCGGTGTCTTCATACAGTACTTTAAATCTTAGATATACCTCAATTATAGGTTTCTGAGAGAGATCTCGACAATAAATGTTGTAAACTGTTACAAAGGGTAACTACGCCTATATAATACAGTAGATCATGAGTTGCCATGGTTACTGATTGACATCTTTAGAGACTCAGAAGACACACATGCCGAGCGAGAAGGGATTCAGCGCGGGCAGAAAACATGTTTTTTTTAACAGATGTGTATGAAAGTCCAACATTTGAGTGAACTTGTGAATCATATTAATGTATTAATTTGAGTGTTAGATAAACAACAATTTGGGGACTCTGTTTTCAGCCTGCTGGTCGATCCTATTGTCATCTAATTGCTGTATATATTGTACTTGTGTGATGTAGTGACTGTGAGTGGTGCAGGTGTGTCTACATACAGATGTACCAGATATGTGTGTTTAGGTCCATATGTAGACGTCTGGCTCGGTGAAATGAGGTGACCTCTTTGTATCTATTTTTAATGAATTTATGTTCCTGTACTCTAGGTGGGTGTACCGGTGGGTTAGTTATCTGTTTGTATATGTAAACAAACACATGAAAAACAATGGGAATATAATCAGTTAAAGTACAAGTTTACTGTGTTATGTACCTGTCAATATTTCCAAATAAAAAAATACATAAAAATTAACAATTAAAAAATCAACTTATGTAGGTTTTATCGCAGCGTGTCAGGAGACTTTAACTTTCACCATGGTAACACGGAGCCTGTGGCTTTGTAACAGTTGTCAAAAGGTGTTAAGTATGTATTTTACACCCGGATCCAAGTCTCTATTGTAATTCATGTGAGCTCTATCTTTTTGCACATGTGTGAAATACTGTTACTTCCTGTTGCAGCGAGAAGAGACGAGACTACAGCATCTATTTGTTGAAAACTGCTGCTGAAAATTCCTCGTGTTTTTTAAATCAACTGTATTTGGCCATTTGGCCATTTGGATGTAGTTTGCGGTGCTGTTGAACTATATTGTGTCTTACAGATAGATGTTATTGTTATTTTGCCTGAACTCAATTATAGAAATGGGTTGGAGAACATAATAGAAACACCTGTCTGTACCCGAAAAACAAGCAACTGAGTGTACGGCGGATAAACACGAATACAAGGGCAATCAAAACGTAATCCTTATTATCCTCCTTATTCGCCAGACAACAAATACATATGACATGCAACGCAAACTCCTTATTCCTGACCTTCTCGAGCAGGTATCCAATCACGAGGAAGCCCTTCCCTCCAAGCATTTGCTCCTGCATCGCAACCGAGCTCTTCAACAGCTCCACCAGGAACGCCAGCAGAGTGGCGCTGCAACACACACATCGTTCACACACACATATCAGTAACACTGCATGGAAATCATTGATTGATTACATGTTATGTGAGTTAAAGAGGCAAGAAAACCCGGTCCATGTTTGCGTGACTCTCCCCACACTTTCTCCATCATTTATCTTTTATAGCAGTTTTCTGTGTTTCTGTGTTATCGTCGTCTTCCTGAGGATATTTGCCGAATAGTATTTTGGATGCCGCTCAACATGATGCGGAGATGCTGCCTGATGTGTAACTGCATTAAGGCGTGTGTGATGGAGATGGTGTCAGGACGATCAGGGAGCGAGAAGAACGCAGACGCAACTTTCTAAAAGCAGCTCGTCGCTCCGGGGCAAAAAACCACATCGCACTTTGTTCTTTCACACTCCCGTGCCCTGCGCTCTATAATAATCAGTTATTTCTAGCCTGTGGCAACATTGTAAGGTTGGAAGACAATTCTCACACATGGAAGTCTCATCTTCACATAACGTCGTTGTCTCTTTTTTTAACTTCCTTGTTTCTGTGTTCTTTCCACTTTCAGCTGCAATAGATGTTGCAAAGTAAACTTACTTTTTTTTTTTTTTTTTTTTTACTTTACAGTGTAAATCAGTGAGTTCCAGTTATTTGTGTGGACCACTCACCAGACTGTGGTGTCCACGCTGCAGTCATTGAGCTGTTTGCAGTCCAGCTGAGCGAAGAGAGGGAACAGGACCTGGATGCCTCCTATAGAGTGGATGGCACTGTGGATGGAGTGGGTAACAATGGCCTTCACGTCCTGTGGGACAGACAAGGACTGTTAGCGCTGACAAGGACTACACTGTACTGTATGGAGGGATACAGATAACATCTCACACACACACACACACACTGCCAATTAAACAAGACTCGTATCAGACGTAGAACATCCACATCTGCAGATATAAATAAACAATTACTACAATTTTGCATGGTAATTCTCAAAACCGGAATATGTGTCTGTTTTAAGTGTTTTATTGTTTTTTATTGTGCATTATCTTCCTTTCACACGTCGCAAATTACATCCATTAAGAAATTTAGTTGATGTTTTTTGCTTTCAGAAAATAATTAGAAAATGTGAGTAATTATGCTAACGCTCAGTCTGCACAATGCTGTAAGTGCCTCCTGTTTGACTCCATCAACCTGTCAGAAGATGATTAATATAAGTATATAACTATACAACTAGAATACAATGAGACTCACTTGCTCCTTTGCATTTGTGAATTACAGTAATTGCAGCCTGCATTACAGGTGCAGGAGAACATTCTTAGAAAGCAAGATGAGATATTAAGAAGAAACAGTTTTAGCAACCAACCTGGAATAAAATAAAGTTGGAAAGAAATATGCTGACATACAACATGAGGCAATATCTACAAATGAGATATTTGACTTAATACCGGAGAGTCTTAGCAAAATTTAACATTTATGGCAACTTTATGCATTTTATAAACAGCTTTTATACATATATCTGTATTGTCCTTCTATGGTAAACCCCACATTTTACTCCAGTACTTTCACGCATGAAGTGTAACACCCTGTTCTGTTTCTCCTGTGTTCCGTGTCTCCTATGTCTCCTCTGTGTCTCCTCTGTCTTAATTGTTTAATTCCCTGCACCTGCCCTCAGCCACTCTTGTCTCGTTACTGTCTGATGTCGTACACCTGTGTTTCCCCCCTATATATTGTGTCAGTCTTTGGATTGTCGTCTCTAGTTCTGTGTCCTTTTCCCGTCGTCCTGTCCGTGTTCCTGATTCTGCCTGCCCTGAACCTGGATTCTCTGCCTGCCCTTTTTGGACCTTGTTATTACCTTCCGCATTTGAGAATGCGGAAGGTTATGTTTTGATCGCTGTGTATTTATTTATTTGTATGTGTGTTATTCGCATAACTCAAAAAGTATTAAACCGAATCGCATGAAATTTAGTGGGATGATTGGTTATTATCCGGGCGCCATTTGATTAGATTTTGGGATCGATCGGGTCAAATGTCAAGGTCAAGGTCATGAAAAGGTACCAAAAAAGTGCCTGCGGCGAAGGTATGCACTCGACCGAGTGCCCGTTCTAGTTCATATTGAGTCCAGCTTGTTTCTCTGAGCCTGAGCCTCACCCTGTGACAAGAACCTGAGATGTGGGAGTGATTCAGAGCTCGGTAACCAGGTTAGTGACGAGCGGACACTCAGAAGAATCCAGACTGACCTGTAGCATGAGTGCGTGTGGCGAGTGGACGAAGATGGAGGAGTTTTCCCTCGGCGACGACTCCAGGCACAGCTGGGCGTCCGTTGCCTTGGCGTTGTAGGTGAAGGAGATGGAGTTGGCCAGCTTGCTGTCGTACAAAACCTGCTTGTGGTGCTCAGCCAGGTGGATGTCGCTTTCTGACTTGAACTTGAAAGTGCTCTGCAGGTGACGGAGAAAGAAGCTGTCAAAGGTTGTGGGGGAAAAAAACTTCAATTCAAATCAGTTTACATCACAAATTACGAATTTGCCTCAGAGGGCTTTACAATCTGTATGCATACGACATCCCTGACCTTTGACCTCACATCGGATCAGGAAAAACTCCCAAGAACTAGAAAAAAACCCTCTCAGGGGGAAAAAACGGGAAGAAACCTTCAAGAGAGCAACAGAGGAGGATCCCTCTTCAGGATGGACAGACGCACTTCAGAGAGACAAATGAATTGTCCAAAGAGACAAGAGAAGTGTGAGTGAGTGTGTGTGCACGTCTAACACCCAAAATGGAGTCGGCTTAATTGCACCATGTGTAAACAACCCAGCATTAGCTTAATGAACACAGCGCTAACCCGGGCACTAATTTAATTAGCACAGAATAAGAGATGGAAAGGGCCAACGGATGAGAGAGAGACGGGCACCCGGAACTCCGAATGTCTCTCCTCTCTTTGTAGTCGGCCAACAAAAGACACGAATATGAACATATTTGCGTTATTCGATTTCTGAATATTACGTTACGATTTCTGAATTGTACTGCAATTCCTACTTAAACCTTTTCCACAAGCTGCTGAGTTTTAATCTTGTTGAAATGGAAAATATCTCGGACTGTTTTCCTTGAAAGAATATTAGTTCCTCATACAGGGTGAAAACTATAAAGAACTGAACAGAATATTGTCTCCTCAGCTCACAAACAGAAACATTATTAACACTATTGAAGCATGAAGACGTGTGTGTGTGTGTGTGTGTGTGTGTCCGTTTGCGTCTGTCCGTGTGTGTGAGTGTATATGTGCGTGCGGGTGTGCGCGTGTGTGTGTATGCGTGTGTGTGAGTGTATGTGTGCATGCAGGTGTGCGCGTGTGTGTGAGTGTATGTGTGCGTGCGGGTGTGCGCGTGTGTGTGTGTGAGTGTATGTGTGCGTGCAGGTGTGCGCGTGTGTGTGTATGCGTGTGTGTGAGTGTATGTGTGCGTGCGGGTGTGCGCGTGTGTGTGTATGCGTGTGTGTGAGTGTATGTGTGCGCGTGTGTGTGTATGCGTGTGTGTGAGTGTATGTGTGCGTGCGGGTGGGCGCGTGTGTATGCGTGTGTGTGAGTGTATGTGTGCGTGCGGGTGGGCGCGTGTGTGTGTATGCGTGTGTGTGCGTGTGTATCTTGGGATGTGTTTGTTTGTGTGCATCTTGGTATATATCTGTGTGTGTGCATCTTGGTACATATGTGTGTGTGTGTGTGTGTGTGTGCACATCTTGGTATAAATCTGTGTGTGCACATCTTGGTATAAATCTGTGTGTGTGCATCTTGGTATAAATCTGTGTGTGTGCATCTTAGTACATATCTGTGTGTGTGTGTGTGTTTGCACATATTGGTACATATCTGTGTGTGTGTGTGTGTGTGTGCGCATCTTGGTACATATCTGTGTGTGTGTGTGTGTGTGTGCATCTTGGTACACATCTGTGTGTGTGTGCATCTTGGTATATATATGTGTGCGTGTGTATGTGTGTGTGTGTGTGTGTGTGTGTGTGCATCTTGGTACATATCTGTGTGTGTGTGCATTTTGGTACATATCTGTGTGTGTGTGTGTGTGTGTGCATCTTGGTACACATCTGTGTGTGTGTGCATCTTGGTATATATATGTGTGTGTGTGTGTGTGTGTGTGTGTGCATCTTGGTACATATCTGTGTGTGTGTGCATTTTGGTACATATCTGTGTGTGTGTGTGTGTGTGTGTGTGTGTGTGTGCATCTTGGTACACATCTGTGTGTGTGTGCATCTTGGTATATATGTGTGCGTGTGTGTGCGTGTGTGTGTGCGCATCTTGGTACATATCTGTGTGTGCGTGTGTGTGTGCGCATCTTGGTACATATCTGTGTGTGTGTGTGTGTGCATCTTGGTACACATCTGTGTGTGTGTGCATCTTGGTATATATATACAGGACTGTCTCAGAAAATTAGAATATTGTGATAAAGTTCTTTATTTTCTGTAATGCAATTAAAAAAACAAAAATGTCATGCATTCTGGATTCATTACAAATCAACTGAAATATTGCAAGCCTTTTATTCTTTTAATATTGCTGATTATGGCTTACAGCTTAAGAAAACTCTAAAATCCTATCTCATAAAATTTGAATATTTCCTCAGACCAAGTATAAAAAAGATTTATAACAGCAAAACAAAATCAAACATTTGAAAATGTGTTTCCAGGTGTTTCGAGTTAATTAGACGATTCAAGTGATTTGTTTAATACCCTACTAGTATACTTTTTCATGATATTCTAATATTTAGAAATAGGATATTTGAGTTTTCTTAAGCTGTAAGCCATAATCAGCAATATTAAAAGAATAAAAGGCTTGCAATATTTCAGTTGATTTGTAATGAATCCAGAATGCATGACATTTTTGTTTTTTTAATTGCATTACAGAAAATAAAGAACTTTATCACAATATTCTAATTTTCTGAGACAGTCCTGTATGTGTGTGTGTGTGTGTGTGTGCATCTTGGTACACATCTGTGTGTGTGCATCTTGGTATACATATATATATGTGTGTGTGTGTGTGTGTGTGTGTGTGTGTGTGTGCGCATCTTGGTACATATCTGTGTGTGTGTGTGCATCTTGGTACACATCTGTGTGTGTGTGCATCTTGGTATATATATATGTGTGTGTGTGTGCGTGTGTGTGTGCGCATCTTGGTACATATCTGTGTGTGTGTGCACGCATCTTGGTATATATCTGTGTGTGTGCACAGGTCTGTAGGTCCGCGTGTCGTGCATCGTGCAGCACATGAAGCCCTGCCGATGAGAGGCCGGCGGGTTGCTGCTCCGCCCTGTGCAGCAGCTCCAGGAGAGGGGAACTCTTCCTCTGCGAGCGGCTGGGTCCCCAGGTGCCTTGCTCAGCCTGACTGCACAGGAAAGCCCCCGGGCTGCTCACAGACCTGCAGGCCCGTCTTGTTCTCAAACCTTTCATCTGAGGTCTGTTGTAGAAAACATGCCCTGAGCATTTTGAACCACGCAGCACAGCGTTTCACGCTGAAGAAAACAACCTTCTCTCAATCGACTGTTTGCTGGCAGCGGCTGAGACTTCCTTCCAGTTATCGGCTTCAAATGTGACACAAAAGGCCTCCTTGTAGAAACCTTTAATATGAATCTAAAGCAAACCTCACATACTAGGGTTGCAACGATATTAGATTTTTGAAGTACGATACCATCTGAGAAAATATCACAGTCTCACAATATACAGTATTACACTATTATTATGATTACTATTATTATAAGTAGTAGTTTATATGAACCTTTAAGTATTGAGAACACAATAGCATGTAGATATAATAATTTAAATATCTAGAGCATGTTAGTCGACACATTGAAAGCACTATTTGTGTTAAACTAACCACTGGATGAAGAAAAATTAGCTTTGAGGTTTTCAAATATCGTTCTTTTATTTATTGACAAATCCCATTGTGTAGAGGACAAGGCAGCCAGAGAGCTCCTGTCTGTACCTTTAACTGACACACACACTTATGTATATGTTTTACAATTTATAAGCACATATATAGCATTATAATGGTACATTTTCAAATATACCATAACTTCAGTATACCACTGCTACCCTGACACCGACACACGCATTACTTAATGCCAGCAGAACATGGACTCCAAGAGTAATCAATGGTACTTAGACGGTCGGCCGGCGTGCTTATGTAAATATTTTCTGACTTTGGGACATAATACTTTAGTGGAATGCAAGAGCCGATGAGCGGTGTTGTAAAGTGTATCTATTAATTAGAGACCTAGAATACTGCAGCCATATGCAAGCATAATCAATCACCAACAGGAATGAATTGCTCTTCGGTTTATTTTGAAGGTTAGCGGGCCCCCTGAAGAAAGAATCATTACTGAATAGCCTGAATAGGAGATTAATACACTTATTAAGATGCACATTATTTGCAGTGTCAGCCCATTTATTGTGGTGCATTCATGAAATGTGGCTGTGTACTTATGTATAGACGAAGCTGTGTGACCGTGAGCTTTTATTGACGTTGCTAAACGTTGGAGGCAGGTAGCTGAAAGTGTTCACGGGAGTTGCTGACTCTTTAAAATATTAATGAGTGCACAGATCCTTTAAAATTAAAACATTAAGACAGGCAGCGCGAGAAGTGTGCATGAAGGAAAGTCCACAATTTAACATCCGTTAAGCTTTAATCACATGCTATTGCTCACCTGGTTGCACAAGCTCACACAGAGGAATGAAGGCGACAACTCACGCCTTTGTAACCTGTCGGCTGCAGATAACCAGTGATAACAGCGCACACACACACACACACACACACACACACACACATACACACAAAGTCCACTCGACACAAATTGCTCTCCTCCAATATAAATCCTCTCCAACAACCTATTAGAGTTATAAATGACTTAGTACATACCACTATAGGGTTGAATATAATTTTATATTTTTTAATACTGAATACAAAACCGATTTTAAAACTTTGAGCTTCAACACTCGATGCTCAAGTGAGATGTTTGTGGCTACAGGAGTCAATATTTAAAGCGGTTTGAAGAAATCCAATGTACAAATGTATCTGCCGCGTTGATGACTCCGAAAATGACATCATCATGTTTTTATCAAATATAAAATTCAGCGCTGCACGCTACCAGTCCCAGCTGTGGAGACACTGGTACAGCCGTTTATTTATAAAGAATGTGTCGTTATTTGTTTGTTTTTTACTTGTGGTTTTGTATGTATTTTATTATATTGTAATGTTTTGTACTATCTGGACCTTGAGTCTGTCATAAAAGTTGAATTGATTGATTGACGTTGCATGAATAAACTGAACGGTGTAAAACCTCGACAGAGATATGATGTCACCTTTTAGGACGGTTATTGATATTCTGTCAGTCGGCACAGGAATGCCCCCGACACAAATCTCTTTTTAGGACACGTTTCTCTGAATATTTAAACCTTTCAATAATAGTGTAATATCTGACGATTACACACAAGACAAATACTCCAGATAGACTCTCGGCTCTGTCCATTAATTACGCTGTGGCCAGATTGTTGGCAGTGCTCCGCAAGGAGGAAATCTGGACTGGATGATGACGAGTGCGACTCAACGTGTGAGTAAATAGGAAATACACAAAACACCGACACACACACACACAAAGACAAAAACCTTCAATAGCTCGGAGTGGAAAACAAGATGTTATAGTCGACCGTCTTGTCGTTAGGAGAGCGTGGAAGCCCTGCACTGCACACACACACACACACACACACACACACGTACAGGCATTCAGTACACGCAGCCTGTCGGCCACCATAAGCCTTTTTGAGCGAGGAAGACCTTGAACACCCTCGCTGTGCTGGCGGCTTGTTCAGCCGAGCGAGCGGAGTGGCTGTCTGCTATTTGCTGCTCATTACTGAACGGTGGCACTGACAGCGGATGAGACCAAGAGGCCGCATACAGCTACACAAACACACACACACACACACGCGTATACTGTACAGCACAGATTAGCCACGACTCCGGGAACAGATTGCCATATATGTACATCCTCATCCGTGTGAAGTCGTGGGAACAAGGACGGGCCTCTATTCGCATTAAGACAGGAAGCTGTGTGACACAAGCTCAGTCCCTCAGGCGCTCTCCTTTAGTCGACCGGAGAAAGAAAAAAACTGCACACTCATCATTGCGATGGCCGCTCCGAGGCCCGGCGGCTTTGAAACAACCGAGCCATTTAATGGTCTCTTCTGGGCATCTGAGAAGCCCATTCTGCACCATGCAGAGAGGCAATCATCTGACTGATCAGCCCCAGGAAACTGTGGGGCTGTGACAGAGAGAGGAATCAGGATTCATGGCCCGAGAAACCGCCAAGCCCAAGCATGCGATCATTAGGAGGAACATGAGAGGACTCAAAGTCTGTAACGAGAGAGAGACTTTGAGAGAGATGATGGTCCATGCTCCACCTCATGCAATCGGTGTGTACTTGTCAATATGTGTATCTCTTAGTGTCACCTCATCAAGCCTTGGTAATTAAAAGCAAATACCAGATTCAGGGTTGACCCGTTCTATGGAGCTTTTGAAATACCAGCAGCTGTTTCCACACATCAGCAGCCTCTGATATTTCCGTCTTGTCTGATGGTGCTGAAATTTTGACAGATTTGGACACCTTCATAAACAAGCTGTAAGTGGCCTGAGGCATGCGAGTCTGCCAAAACAAGAAGCAGACAGCTGGCAAGGTGTTGCGACATCTCAGCTGTCTCCGATAGGCGGGCTAAAAGGCAGAGACGGCGATATCGAAAGCGCTCGGCGCTCGGCACACATCATCGCGACGCCTCATTTGAATAATTCTATAGAGCGACAGAAACGCAGAGTTCGGTTTCCGTTTAAGAGGCAAAGTCCGCCCTCGCATACTTCTAAACTTCTACGCCGCAAATTGCAGACATCAGTTTGTAATCTACTTTTCATTGTGCTCCTTTAAGCTCAATCTGCTTTTTACTACAACTTTATACCGGGACAAGGCTGCATTAAAAGAGTACGGGGATGAAAATGTGCTTATCGGTGCAGCCACGGCCCTGACAACATCAACATGTCCTTCAGCTACAAGACATTAAGATCCATTGTTTAAAATGTTTATATAGATACACTACCGTTCGAAAGTTTGGGGTCATCCAGACAATTTCGTGTCTTCCATGAAAACTCACTTTTATTTATCAAATGAATTGAAAATTGAATAGAAAATATAGTCAAGACATCGACAAGGTTAGAAATAAGGATTAGTATTTGAAGTATTAATTTTGTTCTACAAACGTCAAGCTCAAAGGAAGGCCAGTTGTATAGCTTATATCACCAGGATAACTGTTTTCAGCTGTGCTAACATAATTGCACAAGGGTTTTCTAATCAGACATTAGTCTTCTAAGGCGATTAGCAAACACAATGTACCATTAGAACACTGGAGTGATAGTTGATGGAAATGGGCCTCTATACACCTATGGAGATATTTCATTAGAAACCAGACGTTTCCACCTAGAATAGTCATTTACCACATTAACAATGTAGTGTGTATTTTTGATTAATGTTATCTTCATTGAAAAAACAGTGCTTTTCTTTGAAAAATAAAGACATTTATAAGTGACCCCAAACTTTTGAACGGTAGTGTATATATTAATTAGATTAGATGGATTGGATAGATGGATAGACAGACAGATAGATAGATAAATAGATAGATATTTGAAACAGAATTATAAAGCACACAGGTAGCGATGACGTCCTGGCTGACAGCAGAATGAAAAACGTTCCTGCACCTATTCGATTACCCAGACGAGCCCCCTGTCAAAACTTGGTTTTCAATTAAATGTGTTGCATCAAGGTTACAGGAGGAGTTTTAAACCAGGGTTTGCATATTGATTACCTTCCACACTATTCTTGTCGGAAAAAGGTTGTTTGGAGCCTTGCACAGTTGCAAATATCCACTTTTATAAACATTACAGTGTGATACACAGTTCAAATCAAATAAACACATGGATGGATAGTGGTGCTGATGAAGGGATGTGAGGTCTAAAGGAGCACATTAGAACCCACTGCTGTGCCCTATGCAAAGAGCAGCACATTGATTGACTCTAAGGATGTGAAACCGACGCGATACACATCAAGTGACCACAACAACTCAAGCTACCGACCACAGAGGCACCCCGGCACCAATACACAGGAGAGTTCTGAGTTTGACAGCCCAAGAATGATTGATGGCCTCGGCTCCTTCTAGCTGACGGCGTGATCGGGCAAAGACAGCATTAAGTAACATTGACAATGCGATCCTGTTGCCAATAGATTCTTCCTGCCAAACGGCGTGTGACATCGAATACTGTACATGGGTGATGAGGACGTACGTGCACGCCGTCTCACCTTGTATCCGGGGCCCAGTTGGTGAATGGCAAAGATCTGCGCTGGGTTGAGAGCTTCACTAAAAACGTAAATGGCTCCCAGCTGACCGCAGAACACCCTGTTGGCATCCGCCGTCTCGGAGGAGCCCAAGAAGCACTTGTCGTAGCTCTGGGAAAGGGGCACAGGACAAGAAAATGTTAACTATCGTGTCAAACATTTGTTTAATTCTCAGAGCTGTCTTCAAAGAGAGTCTGTAACGACAGGAGCTGTTTCACATGAGTCACTGGTCCGGGTCATTTTTGGGGTTTTTGTTTTCATTTTCGGGACACCGCAACACCTTCGAGAGGAACAGATTATTTCCTTCGCATTGAAAATGCGGAAGGTTATGTTTTGATCGCCGTGTATTTGTATGCGTGCGTGTTATTCGCATAAGTCAAAAAGTATTAAACCGAATCGCATGCAATTTGGTGGGATGATTGGTTATTATCCGGAGATCATTTGATTAGATTTTGGGATCGATCGGGTCAAAGGTCAAGGTCAAGGTCATGAAAAAGGTCAACATTTTCTTGAATCGCATGAAATTTGGTGGGATGATTGGTTATTATCCAGGGACCATTTGATTAGATTTTGGGATTGATCGGGTCAAAGGTCAAGGTCATGAAGAGGTCAAAATCTTCTTTTTACCATAGCGCGGTCAATTTATATCCAATTGGCATGCAACTAATGCCTAAATGTTCATAATTCAATGCCCAATCTTGTGATATGCGAAGGTATGCGCTCTACCGAGTGCCCGTTCTAGTTTACAGTTTGTTAATCTTCCCATTTTTAAGACGTCTCAAGAGTTCATTTATTATTCATTTTTAATCTCTGGTCATAAGGCTGATGAACTTCTGATAGCTGCTTGCTTCTAGTCTCTCTAAGTTTGCAATCACCTGCTCCAACCTTCTGTCGACTCGCCTTTCATCTGCTCCATCCCTCCGATAATAACCTTTATCAAAATTAGATATTTTTTTACGCTTCTGCTTCTCTAAAGTGATGAAATGTGTTGTATCTTCAGCCTTTAGGACAAAACAAACCCCGATAGCATCAACACATCTTCAGACCAGTTCTTTCACTGGTGTCGGATGTGTTATTTGTCTTGTCTTTCGGTGAGCCGTGTGAACTATAAGACGTTTTTTACCCCGAGAAATTTCTTTTCAGAGAATAATAATACCGGCTCTTGGTAATTGCGGCAATGTCAAGAGCCAACGGGGAAGGAAGTGTAATGAAGGCGCTGCAGCCACCGAGAGGTCAGGCTACCGGTCCATTGTGAAATGGAAAAGTTGGAAGTTGGAGTTTGGGCGAGCAGTGCTGGAACGGGGCCCAAGGGCAACTTAAAAAGCAGAGGGCAAACAGCAAGCGTTTGCCAATATCACGTCAGGAGGTGAAGTGTAGCGGCAGATGGACACCGGATCTCTCCGGAGCAAAACTTCTGAAAGCAACCAGTGATTTATAGATTTTGTTTTTGTTGCTATCTAATTTTAACCAGAAGCAGTTGAATAAGAAAGTCAATATTCATTCAATGGACTCCTCATGTGTATTTTTCCAAAAGGTAAATGTGATTATTCTCCATAAAGATCAGTGCGTATAGCAGGGGGCGGGAACCTATGGCTCGCGAGCCATATATGGCTTTTCCGGTGACGGCATATGGCTCCCAGACAATTTTGAGTAAAACAAATAATAATTCTCGATCGCGCCAGATTACAGCAGAAGTAATATAAGGTCCCTTTTCTTAAAGAGCACGTCTTTGTTCTTTTATTAAACAAAACAGCTGTCTGTTATTGATCGTATCTAACCAGCAGCATGTCATTTCTGTCTCCACGTGCCGCGTTAACACTTCTTGGCTCTCCCCCCCCCGTAGCATCATGCAGCACCAGAAGTCGCATTAAAATTATACGTTAAAAATACTATATGGCTCTCAATGAAATATATTTAGAAATATGGCTCTCCCAGTCAAAAAGGTTCCTGACCCCTGGTCTATAGCGACGCCTCTGTAATGAGCCCATGTCTTACATCGTTCGTGTTGACGTGCCACGCCATATCACCGTAGGAGACCAGTTGACCGTTGACATAACAACGGATCTCGGAGTTCCTCCAGCGATTGTAGATGTGGACGATGCTGATCATGTACCACTAGAAAATACAAGAACACAGAGAGAAACAATATGATGACCAACAGATTCATATGTAACATTGCAGCAAATTAAAGAACGTTGTTTGTTTTCCCTTCGGCTTTTATGCTTGAACGATACGAATGGACAAAGCCTCTCTCCTGAACTCTCGTGTTGATTGAGGTATTCTGATGTTTTCGATGTGCACTGTTTTAATGTATATATTTGTTCCTTTTTATTCTGTTTTTTTAAATGTTGTGCTAATGCATTTCTTTGCCTTGTGTTTTTCAAGAGGCATTTACTTCACATTGCACTTTTCATTAATTCACTTTATTGATTCAGCGACTGAAATGTGATGTTTCACCTTAACACTTATATAATACAATGATTAATTGTAGACTTCTGTTTTGTTTGTGTCAATATATATGGCTTGGGCAAAACTCATGTATTTGCAATACTAATTTTTAAAAAACTGAAAGATTACAATGCGTAACATCATACATTCACCAGAACTCTCCTCCAAAGCCCGATATAATATCCCATTAGTAGAGTGCATATGTGTGCGTGTCTAGAAACATCTTCCCTGGTGACAATACACACAGAGTCCCTGGACAGAAGACTGAAATGAGGAGAAAGACAGCGATGGGGGAGGAGGAGGAGGAGGAGGAGAAGCTAGAATTTTTGCTGGCCTGTGCATAACGGAGGAGTGGACAATACCACATGCAAGCACACACACACACACAACCCCCACACATATTAACACATGCACACGGTGAACAGAATGCTGTGAGACATGGTCACTTATAAATTAATCAAATGGAACCACTGGGAACTTTGTTAGGCTGTGCAGAGATTCTGCCGGGTCAGCAAATACAGCAGAAGGCTGTGATTGTGTGCTTATGTTTGCATGCAAGTGTGTGTGTGTGTGTGTGTGTGTGTGTGTGTGTGTGTGTGTGTGTGTGTGTGTGTGTGTGGCAGAATGCTGACAATGCAGTAGTGGGCGGGTCTTAATTGACAGGCCTTATCTCCACTCACCAACACTAGAGTGCAAGGATAGATGGAGGAAGAGGGCAGCAACACACTCTGGATGCTCTCTCGTCTAACAAGTGGTAGCTCAGGGTTACCAAAAGTCTGAGCTGACTAAATATGCTTCCGGATCATTCCGCGCCTTTTAACGGGACTTTAAACCTGGAACCTGTCTGTGTGTTATTTATTTTTATTTTGTATAGAAATATATATGTATTTATTATTTGTTATGTTAGTTTGGTGTGTTGTCATCTGTGTTGTATGAGAAGTCTCCAGAGGGATGTGTGCACTTTTAACATATGTATAACCTTTCAGGGCTGCTTGTTGTTTTTGTTGTTATTATTATTATTATTATTAGTTGACTGATGTTGTTGGTGTGTGTTTTCTTACCTTCCGGGGCTGGAAATCATATTTCACACAATGCTGAAAGCCTTTTCCTTTCGACTTCAACGATGTCACGATGAGACAGTTCCCCACAAAGTGAGCAGAGTAACCGATTCCTTTGCTGGTGCGGAAACTGCAGGTGGAATCAGACAGAGTTACATTAGTGTCAGTGTGTTATCAATTCAAGAAATATGTGTTTTTAAAATAACAATTTATGTCAAAAAAGTGATGGCTCGAAAATAAAAATTTAATATAGGTACTCCTAAATAAACATGTTTCAAATGTACTATGTATTTTCGACTTATGTGTGTCGTTTATTTATTTTTTCTTATTTAAGTTTTTATTTTTGTTATTTACAATGTGTTGTTGTGTTCTTTTTTGTTCAGTGAAACGGAAAAATTGAAGAAATAAAAAGTAAAAAATAATTAAATTAAATTAAAATAAACGTGAGCTTCTGTGTGACTAAATGACATGTTCATCACTAGGTTGTATTAGTTTTGAGTCAAAATAAATGAATAAAAGTACAGCAACGTTTGTCCAATGAATTTCATTTCAACCGTATCCGGTCAGACCAGCTGTATTGTAAATAAGATATTATTTGTGTTTCCACAACAACTGCAAAAGGTAAAATTAATAATACTCTTTAAAGAATCACATATCACACTATTCAAGCAAACACCAGTCAAAAAAAGTGTTTCAAATATATTCTTGGCAGCACCAGATCACAGGTTTAAACCCCTTCCCTCCAGTTCCCTCCTTTTCCCTCCTTTCCCCCCAAAACAGTGTATCTCTTCCCACACCGTTAACCTCCACGTAAAAAACACGGTTCTTACAGCTCAGCTTCTTCACGAAAAAAAACCAACAACACACATTCCGCTCCTAAAATAGGCGCCCGGAAGGATCACACACATAGCGGAGCCAGCGAGCAGATATAAATCCCTCTCAAGTGAATCCCCGGTGCATGTTGGAAGAGAACATGGTGTGTTATCGCGGCCTTCACGCCGCCGTGAGACAGGCGGCTGGAGAAGGAGTTGCATCTGGAGGAGGATGATAAGAGGAGAGGGGAGGGGGGGGCACCCTCGCTCTCTCGCTCCACACTCGCCATGACAACTTGACAAACGGTTACTAAGGCAATAGGATTACATCCCGACACTCTCCGTGATCAGAGCTAGTCTGGCATAAACAGATGCCTCTCTTCCTTCCTGTCGACGGGCAGCTCCACCAATTCTTTAGCGGAAACCTTTCTGCTCATAATTCATTAACGTTGGCCTGTGGGCGGGGGGGGGGGGGGGGGTGGAGGGGGAGGACCAGCAGCGGAGTGAAGGAGTTCAATTAAACAAAAAGGTCAAAGCTAATGAAGCTTCATTGCGGCTAACGGCTCGCACTCACAACACTGACGTCGAGGCCCGGCGAGGTCCAGAGTCGCAGCGCCTTGACATTTAAAAGTTATGTGCTAATTCATGAGCTGTTTATCTATTAACTTGCATTCTGTGTCATTCCGTCTAATGAGTTCAATCGATATTCACGTGTCAGTTAAGGAACTCTTGCGCATGTTGACGATAATGCTGATAATTTTGTTCTGAAAGAAGCAGCGGAAGAAGTTTTGAAAAGGAGATTTGTTCAGAAATATTGAATCTTCTACGAGGTGCTGTCCGCCATGTGATCAGGCCCACAGATGTTCGGTTAATAGAAAGGTAGCGCTGAAACAATTCGTCGTTAAAGTGATTTACCACACATATAATACATAAAAATGCCACACATTATCTGAATAGGGCTTTTAGATGTGAGGATTTGTTACTTTTCTTAGTTGTATAGCATTGCACATTTTACATTTGAGAAGCTAAACTATTAATAGTTTCCAAGATTAAATAATTGATGGATGAAACTATCCCAACTGGATCTTTTGACCTTCGCCTTGCCTCCACCATCAGGCTTTCAATTCATGACACATCATGCCCCTAAAATATGTTGTGCTCATTTGTACTCCGAAAAGAAACACGTCTGTTGACCACGGCAACCCTCTTAAACATCCTAACAAGCGTCACAACCGTAACTTTGGTTACTTGGACAGAAGTATTAAATCACCGAACATGTCCAGTGTTGAAACCGCTTATGTGGGAGATTATTCGGCCTGAGAAAAAGTCTGCAGCTTTTCTCTCGCACCGTGACCAAGTACAGCGGACTCCCCTTAAACCTGTGCTATTCATATTGCCTTCACTTAAGTTTATTCTTACTTTAACCAGAATGTTTTTTGACTTGTACTTAATTCAGCTGTGTGCTTTTCCTTGCCTGGATCGATAGCGATGGCAAGAGAAGCAGTTTGTTGGCTCAACGAGAGGCAAACTTCTTACATAACATGTAGAATTCTTCAAAATGCTGCCGTGAGTACCGTCGGTAGTAAAGCTGGGACTTATTTTGTTCCTCTATTCAAGTGCTGACAATGGAGTCTACAAAGAAGCCCTTCATCTGTGATCCTGAGGGACTGGCACAAAGACCTGATGTTTTTGATTCTTCTGTAACTGCGTTGGCAAAAACATCAACACGTATCGCGGGGTCAACAAAACAGGCGGTGAGATGAAAGACGTTTGGCCTATAGAAGTACTTGTATGGAACTAAAGTGGTAAAGAGTGGATTTCTTAAGATGGTGTCAGTCTTCAGGATTTTATTTTCATGACATAATAGTCCATATGAACTGTGTTCTACTTACCAGTACAGGTACGGTTTGTCTTTATCCACATTGATGTTGTTGAGGGGATCCTGTCTGAACCAAGTGTTGATCGTGAATCCGTTCTGGTAAGGCCATTTGGCAATAGGTGGCAAAGCTATGGCCTGGGGGGGGGGGGGGGGATAACAAACACATGACATCAGCTCTTGCCGATGTTTAAAGCAATCAATAACCCACTCAGATAGTCATGACTTCACATTTCACCCTTCAACTTCTTGCACTGGTGAAGCAAAGAGTTAATTAATATTTGCTGACTGACTGCAACAAATAATGCTATGAAAGCTCTCTTTAGCAATGTGGGTGTGTAAAGGAATACATTTGGCATATTGTTTTTAAACTGAAGCTCGGGTGTCTGGTAATATGTATCAGTGTAGTCTCACCGCTGCACTGCGTCCTGGAAAGTTGAAGAAGGTATCCGGGCCATGTCTCTGAGGCATCTGGTTCAACACTGACAAGAGTTTGATAGCATGTCTCGGCTGGAGGAGCGAGGAGAGAGGAGAGAGAGGAGAGAGGGGAGAGAGGAGAGAGAGGAGAGAGGGGAGAGAGGAGAGAGGAGATAGGAGAGAAGAGAGAGGAGAGAAAATAGAGGAGAGAGGAGAGAGAGGAGAGAGGAGAGAGAGAGAGAGAAAGAGAGAGGAGAGAAGAGAGAGAGAGGAGAGAAAGAGAGAGGAGAGAGAGAGAGAGGAGGGAGAGGAGGAGGAGAGAGGAGAGAGAGGAGAAAAGATAGAGAGAGAGAATGAGAGGAGGAGGAGAGAGAGAAGAGAGAGGAGGTAGGAGAGAGGAGAGAGAGAGAGAAGAGAGGAGAAAAGATAGAAGATAAGAGAGAATAGAGAGGAGAGAGGAGAGAGAATAGAGAGGAGGTAGGAGAGAGAAGAGAGAGGAGAAAAGATAGAAGATAAGAGAGAATAGAGAGGAGGGAGGAGAGAGGAGAGAATAGAAGAGAGAATAGAGAGGATGGAGGAGAGAAGAGAGAATAGAGAGGAGGGAGGAGAGAATAGAGAATAGAGAGGAGGGAGGAGAGAGGAGAGAATAGAGAGGAGGGAGAGGGAGGAGAGAGTAAATTAGTTGTGCCATCTGTGGCGATTATCAGGGGAAACTATCACGGGGAGATTCTGCGTGACATCACAACTCTAGCACAACCCCGCTGGATCAATAACTCTTCAATCACCTCCGCCCCTCCCCGGATAACATCTCATCAATACCATGGCAACCCTAAATCGATCTGTCTCCAGAGATAGATGCTGGGGGGGGGGGGTCACCTGGCCCGCTGCCGTTGAGATTGCAGTGAGACGAGTGGGGAAAGAGGAGCGATGTGGATGGGGGGGGGGGGTACAGAGAGAGAGCTGAAGGGATGGATGATGGTCTCGCCATGGTCCACTGATCAGTGACCAGGGGTTGTTGATTGTGGTTGTCCCGGAGTCTGAGTCGAGGGGAGATTGACGAGAAGGGGCCGAGGGTGTTATCGACTTCGCGAGTGGACGCCGGCAGCTGCGGAGGGCGTCGCACAGCCGGCGCACCGCAAACCCAACAAGTGAGCAGATTTACAGAACCCTCCCGAGCGGCCACAGTTTGGTTTAAAAACATCAACGAGAGCCGTGACTGGCCAAGCAGCAAACTGCAGGGAGCCGTTGGGACGACAACAATAAATAGCAGCGTTAGTGGAGTGGGTAGGGAGCGCTCCAGATGATCAAAGGGTAGTTGAAGTAAAACTGGCATTGTAGGTGTATGAAAATAAGCACAAATAAGCACCTGCAAGGCCTATTTAATGTTTTTATGAACAATTTGGGCATAATTATAAAATGAACTGTGTAACGTTGGTTATTTTCATGGATAAAAGCTTGAAGCATGTGTAGGAGGAGTGGATGAGTTTTAAGTAAATGAGAAAACAGGTGAATTAAATATGTCTGCACTCGGTCCACACACTGTAAACACAAGCAAAGGAAATGCCTCTTTGGCTGGACACAATCAGAGACGCCTCTGGGCCAGCTGTGCAAAGAGACAAGGAGATGCTCTGGAATCTCCATTCACCAGGTAAAAGTCTATCAGAGGGAATAAAGAGAGACAATTAACTCCTGAGCAATGCATGTCCTCCTCTAGAGCTGATCGGGTGGTAGTAATAAAACATGGTGGTTATATAGAGAGTGAATATATGGCAGGATGTTGCTTATGAAATGAGAAACTCACCTGGAGAAAAACAATACTGCATTTGCAGTGTTTCACCTTCACCACTAATTAGCCTTCTGCTGTTTTTTTGTTATTATTATGGTTCTATTACTCTCATAAAAATAGCCCACTCAAACCTGTGTTCCATTAATAATGTTGATTACGAGAGGGGGAAGAAAACCTAAACGGGTGCTAAATTGCCCAAATCAATCCAAAAATACACACATCCATCCTATAATAGTGTCTATTAGCACAAGCATCCCATTAAGTGACACCCACACTCATGGCAAACAAACAAGCTCTAGTATCAAATGAATGTAGCTTCCCCAAACTATTAATTGTAATACTGGCATATCAGCCAACGTGAAAAGTGTTTTTTGCAACAAGAAATCTCTTTTGCTAAAATAAATAAAAAATGAAATAAAATAAACAGATACAAAAATATATATATATATATATATATATTGTTTCTCATTTCTGAAGCAACATCCTGCCATATATTCCCTCTATATATAACCACCATGTTTTATTACTACCAGAGGAGTAATGTTAGGAGTTAATTGTCTCTCTATATTCCCTCTTATAATATATATATATATATATATATATATATATTTTTATTTTTATATATGCATAATAATGATTATATATATCATAATATATTTAGAGAATATTTATATATATATATATATATTAAAATAATTCTTCCAGAAAGAATCTGCATTGAAATGTGGCTTTTATTTTGACTATAACAGTTGGAAATGGAGTACGGTCACATGCAGTCTATAAATACATATAATATAATGATGTTCTTTCCACTGTTGTGCTCAGCTTATTTGTCGCCCAGCAGCTGATGGATGAGTCTTCATTTTTTACTGTGTTAATACCAACAACAAACTGAAAAGCGCACACAATCTAAAAAGTCTTCCTCGTGTTCCACCAACTCACCCAGATGCCGTTGTCTCCCCTCAGCATACTGAAGAGTAGCTTCAGCTCCTTCACTGTGATGCTGTAACTTGCCATGACTCCCAGCATGTCCACCAGGAGGTCTGAGGAAACACAGACAGAGGCCGATAGAGCGAGAGAGCACGGCGTGTTTGAGACTCGTCCCTCGACCGTCACCTCTCTGATCAAATAAGGTGAGGTCATTAATATCTGCAGTGAGAATGCAATCGTGTTCCAAGCACTCAGAGCCCCGCCTCCACTGAAAAGATAATGCACGTAACCTTGAATCTGGAGCAGAGTTGCTGTGCACAGCATTACTAAATACCCTGAATGTGCACATCCCGGAGTAAATTATTGTTGCATTTTTATATATTGATTTGAATACATCGGGAACTGCTATAGCTAAACAAAGCTAATACCAGCAACAGTGACACGCTTGAATAGCCTACTGTTTACGAGATGAATGTTAATGAATGTTAATGTATCAGTAAACACCCAGATATTCATATTTCTGAATCACACATATACTATGATGAGGGTCTTGGACCCATATTGTTTGTAATGTCCAGGACGGGAACAAAGCATTTACATGACATCAAGGCCACCGTAGGTTCTGTTGATCTAAATATACAAGCTAGTGATTAGCTTAGCTTAGGAAAAGGACTGTCAGCAAGAGAAAATGCAAAATACAAAATGTGTTTTGGCTACCCAGTGACTGTTTCCCACCTGCTTCTGGTCTTAATGGGAAGCTAAGATAATCTAAGATAATCATATTTATGAGACAGGCATTAAGAGTTGTATCTCTCTCCTCATCTAACGCTCGCCAAGAAAGCAAATAAGTATATTTCCGGAAACAAAAAATTCCTTTTAATTTGTTCCTCATTAGTAAAAAGGACAAGTGAATGTCATCAGGGTAGGAAATGTACATATTTTTTAAGGGGCCATTTTTGCCCCCACTGACTGAAATTCAGGGTCATTTAAAAAGAAATTGGGGGCACTTTTTGAAACTTGTGAAATAACATTTAAACTCTGTTCAAAAATAATAAATATACTTATTTAGGCGTACAGTATATGAGCAATTGTCATACAAATGACCACAATAAGACTATTAGGCAGAAGTCTACAGATTCAAAGTGTTTTCTTAGATTGTTTTAACAACAAAAAAACAGGAAACATAGATCAGACAATCGTATTCAATTGTATTCTCATTTCTTTGAGGTTATTTATTCTTACATTTAAAAAAAAAGAAACAATTATAACTTATTGCTTTGTTTTTTTATAATTAAAAATGTTATTTATTGATTACCTATAAATAGTACAGGCAATACAAATAGGATACACCGAACAAAGAACAAAAACAAAACTATCTCAATTATTAGAGGAAATTATGGGGGCATTTGTTGCCCCTCTCCTCGTGATACCAGGGGGGAAATTATATTTCTTAGGGGCAGTTTTGCCTATTGCCCCTGTGTATTTCCGACGCTGAATGTCAAACATTTTTACAAGAACAAGTTTTCAAGAGTGTTTCCGCTGAACATTCAGGCAGATAATTAAAAAGTACATTGTGTTTAAAAAAAGGCATTTGTCTAGTCAAAATGACCTAACTGCCTCATGGACTTTCACTTTACACAGCCACAACAGATCAGTGTGACGTGGCCGCAGCGCAGTCCCCTCCGAGCGAGACGATCTGCTTACAGAGGCTCTTCTTTCCCATTGGGCCTGCTCGATATGAATAGAGTCTTCCCACAGTATTTCATTAGCCAGAGCCCGGCGATAGGGAATAAAGCACCAGGCGAGCTCACCGAGGTGCTTGGTGTGAGAGGAAAACCCAATACACAATGTCCTAGATTCAAAACCCCTAAGCTCTGTTTTTTTGGTACGATCAATGCATGTAGGGCATTTTAAATAGCTTTTAAAACAGTGTTAGGATGGTTTAGCAGGGGAGTCTGTGAGAATTGCCACTTAGTTGGCTTAAGCGGCATTATGCTCTGCTGTGAGCGGTAATAAGTCACAGAAGTTATAACGCTGTGTATCCTGTCGCGGCTTGAAGGACAAAGAGGACACTGGGGAGGAGGGAAGGAGAGGACACACCCTCCAAGGCATCATTAAAGAGAAGTCAAGGTCAATACGATCGTGTCACGAGACAGCTGTGTGTGTGGTGTTTTGTATTAAAAAGCCTTCCGTTGAAATGGCAGCACACACGGAAAGACACTGGGGTCATTACTCTGCTTCTGCAGCAGCAGCTGTTTTTTGTTTATGCATGTCTTACTGCACAGCAGACACACACTCACACATTAAATAGTTCTGTTACGAGATAATCATTTCTCCTACCAGAAAGCGCTTCAACCTTCAGCTTCTGCCTCAAGACATGCTTTGTGTTTTCATCTTCTGGCTCACTTGATGATGACGACAACATCGCTGTAGTAAAAAGGTGATCCAAGTTTTACTTCGGATTTAATCATTTGTTAAAATGCTGCACAGTATTATATTGTAAGGCTAGAGAATGTACATTTTACTGAACATTAATATATATATATATATATATTATATATTATATATATACTGTATATATATATATATATTATATATGATATATATATATATATATAAAAATCAGCAAATATGTTTGAGTTTGTCTTGACACATTAATTGACCGGGCATTAATAATAATAATAATAATAATAATAATAATAATAATAATAATCCATTTAATTTATATCATGCTTTTTAAGATACTCAAAGACACTTTACAGTTTACATTTCATACACAGCTACGGGGAGCAATGCAGGGTTAAGTGTCTTGCTCAAGGACACATCGACTAGGGCGGTGATGAAACTGCCAACCCCCTGAGTGAACGACAGACCCGCAAACCACTGACCCACAGTCTCCCTCATGCACGTCTTCATCCTTTATCAATATTTAGGGTAAATTGTCTCCGACGTTAAGATTTTGTTGTGTTGTCTTTTCACCTTTTGTCCAAATGAATGAAAAGGAAAGTGACAAAGTGGAAATGTAATAACTTCCTGTGTGGGTTCGCGTTCACATCTTCCCTTCAACACACGACCCCCTCCATGTATTTGTCTTCACGTCGCCTCACCTGCGATCATGTCGTCCACAGTGCTCATCTTGAGCAGCACCTGCTGTATGAGGCCGACTTCGGTGCTGGTCTGCAGGTTGCGCACGCTCTTGCGGAGGATGGCGGTGAACATGCTCCAGATCTCGGCCTGGCACGTCACCTCGCAGTGGGACAGCAGCTCCACCATGCAGCCGATGCTCTCCGCCTCCTGGATGATGAAGTTCATCTCCAGGTCAAACTCGCCACCCACCAGCTGGAGGAGGGAGAGGGAGGAGGAGGGAGATGATGGAGGAGGAGGAAGATGAAGAAGAAGAAGAAGAAGGCAAGAAGGGGAGGAGGGAAATGGGTTTGGGAGGCAGGAGCGGGCAGGGAACCATGTGTTAAGAAAGGTGGACAGTGGAGGTGTCAGGGTAGAGGGGAGAACAAAGAAGGGGTGATGAATCGAGCGGGAGGAGAGAGAGAGAGAACAAAAAGAGAATGATTTCGTGAAGCGTTTAACCTTTTGTCTGTCGGAGAGGTAAGCCGAGCGTCTGATGGATGCTGATTATGGTTAGTGGAGTATTTTTTTCTGCCGGGGGCCGCACATATTGCAACAAATAAATGGCCTTCATCGGACCCGACACACATGTACACACACACACACACACAGACCAAATCACCTCTACTCTTTCTTTGATGCGAGGAACACAACATGCTCCTCTGCGAACTGAAATCACTCTCATGCATAAAATTGGCCCCTGCTACCGCCTCACATCCGCACATAGCCGTGCGAGCAAACACGGACACTGACTAATACACATTTCATTTTCTGTCTTCTCAGATAGCATTAGTCAGAAAAAAATCATACTTTTTAAATCAAGTGCAAATGTCCCGTTTTTGATGGCTGTTGCTCTGCAATTACGTATGAAAGTACGGCCATCGGATCACTACAGGCCTCACAAATACACACGCGCTCCTCCACCATGAACACAAGCATCCCCACGCAGGCCATCCTCAGCACACTACACTATCCGGGAGGTTGTAGCCATGGCAACCGCCAAGCTAAGAGACCACCGTGGGGGGTTATTAAATCTGATGGAACAGAAAACATGCAATGGGTTATGAGCAGACGAAAGATTAGGAGCGGAAATAGAAGAGGCCGAATCGGACCGCGGTCTTCACGCTGGCAGTGAGGATGAAAGTAATGGATCACATTACAGTCGGTATCACGCCGAGATGGAAAGGAGAGAGTCGTCCCCCGCTGAGGAGAACAAGAGTGTTGTTGCTGCCAGGGAAATTACAACTGAAGCGTAACTGTTTTAAACTAGAACGGGCACTCGGTAGAGCGCATACCTTCGCATATTACAATATTGGGCATTGAATTATGAACATGTTGGCATTAGTTGCATGCCAATTGGATACAAATTGACCGCGCTATGGTAAAAATAAGATTTTTACCTTTTCATGACCTTGACCTTTGACCCGTTCGATCCCAAAATCTAATCAAATGGTCCCCGGATAATAACCAATCATCCCACCAAATTTCATGCGATTCGGTTTAATACTTTTTGAGTTATGCAAATAACACGCACGCACGCATACAAATACACGGCGATCAAAACATTACCTTCCGCATTTTCATTCTAATTAATTAATTCTGCGTGTGACTAAATAACTTTTAAACACCAACAAATCTCTCAACTAGAACTGGGATTTTATTACATGTTTGCCTTCTCTCCCACATCTTGATGAGATGATGACATGTTATTTTTCTTCTTCCTAACATAAGAGTGGAACCCATTACTGGCTTGAACATCTAAAGCTGATCCATCTCCATGACAACAGGGCAAACTCCATCCGCCGACAATGAACGTTGAATGTGGTTGAAAGCTCTGGAAAAAAGTAAGAAGTTGAGAATACCTTCAAATTAATCCCACAGTTTTATTTGTGATATTGCCTTTATTAGCAACATGATGATATAAGTATATCATTTATATCATGATTTCATTTCAGGCCTTTCAGAAATGTTAAGACTATGAAACTTTAGGAAGAAAAAAAATAATTCATTTTTTATATTTAATCAGAATATGTATGAAATGAATATTAAAATAATGAAATATATCATTAAATACACTACAACCTAATTAGTTTGGTATTGGCCAGAAGTTTATGGTCGCTAACGTATATATAAATGTAGAAAACTTAAGCTAAATAGTAACATTTCTTAATTTATAAATATTTTCAACCTGTGCTATTGTTACAGAATCTCCAGGTCTGAAAAGTGAAACCAAGGGAAGTGCCTTAAACCTGCATTCTCTATAATATACATTGATTTTATGCAAGTTCATGAGAAAAGGAATCTCTCACTTGATGCATGTCTCAGTAAATATTGTAAACAGTCAGTTTATGGTCTTAATGCTAGTTTCAAGTCTTCTTCAATCCAGAATGATGGTAATTTAGTAAATGATGGTTCTATATAGACCATAACGCAGGGTGTGCTTTAGGGCGGGGCTACCCTGTGATTGACAGGTCCCTCCCAAGGTGTTGTACGATCAACATTCCCCCGTTCACCCGTTCACCGTGGGTTTTCAGTCCATGAAAGTCAATCGTAAGATGTTTAACTGTATTTAGCTCCACCCTCTCAGGTCACCTTTGCAACAAAAAAAACAGGGTGGCAGCAGGCAGAATAATGAATTCTAGTCACCAAAACCTTAGCCCACAAAACAATGGGGGGCGTCACTGGCCTATGGTTTGATGTGACTTAAGCAACATTAGGCTGGACGTGTGTCTGTGATCTTGCTATAAATAAACTGACCCCCCCCCCCCCCCCCCAGCCCTGATGCATGCTGGAGGACCTTGCAAAAGAACAAAGACAATTGAGGGCACATGATGGTGTCTTTGAAAAGGTCATATACAATATAGCATTGATGTAAAGAATGTTACGTTAGCTGCAGCGATCATTAGCGACCCGTTGGCATATCGACAGCCTTGGTCTCACACTCAGAGTTTAAGGGTTTGAGGCATGCGGGTCGTCGTTCTTTACGGCCTCGAGTGACCTTGTGATTCATCAGGGTTTAAAAGTCGGGATTCGTATTAAAGTATACAACCTCCATATTCTTCTCCCAGCTCCTCAACCCTTTACTCTTTCGGGACAGACATTCGGTCCCTCTCTCTCTCTCTCTCTCTCTCTCTCTCTCTCCATCTCTCTCTCCCTGAAGTGAATTGATCCAGTGCGCTATGCGAAACACACTAGCACCGATTAGAGAGAGGACCTTTGAACAAGGCATGAAATAGAAGGGGGGGTAGGAATGAATGAATGCCGCATCGAATTTCCCCCTCTCCTCTGAGGTTCCCAATTAAAGAGCACGCTGGGGACGACCGCGTCCTATCCCACATCTATATCACCTGCCAGTCCGAAGGTGCTCGATGTATACCACGCAGAGGAAGCTTCAAGGAAAGAGAGCGAGGACATGGAGAAACTAGAATTGGCACTCGGCAGAGCGCATACCTTCGCATATCACAAGATTGGGCATTGAATTATGAACATGTTGGCATTAGTTGCATGCCAATTGGATATAAATGTACCGCGCTATGGTAAAAAGAAGATTTTGACCTTTCCATGACCTTGACCTTTGACCCGATTGATCCCAAAATCTAATCAAATGGTTCCCGGATAATAAGCAATCATCCCACCAAATGTCATGCGATTCAAGAAGATTTTTACCTTTTCATGACCTTGACCTTGACCTTTGACCCGATCGATCCCAAAATCTAATCAAATGGTCCCCGGATAATAACCAATCATCCCACCAAATTTCATGCAATTCGGTTTAAAACTTTTTTTTGTTATGCGAATAACACGCATACAAATAAATAAATAAATAAATAAATACATGGCGATCAAAACATAACCTTCCGCATTTTCAATGCGAAGGTAACTAGCAGATACGCAGAGACACGTACACGACCTCCACAGCACGGGCATAATCTCTCTTTGATCACACGTCCCTCCTCGTGCTCAGAACATCACAGCGAGCGAGAGGGGTGATGCAAACGACGGCAACTTTTCGGGTCTCATGACCAACAATACAGAGGAAAAGAGGAGGGCAAGTGTAAAGAAAACACGGGGGGGGGGGGGGGGCAGATAATTATTATCTCTTCTGCAACAGAAAGAATATCTGGATAAGGCCTGTGTGGCCGAGAGGAGCCTCGTGGTCCAAGAACACCGGGAGAGGGGGAGGAAAGGACAGGCGGACGGATAGAGCTGTAAAAAGGGGAAAAATGTGTCAATATGAAAAAAACGCTCCATCAAATATATGTTTCCCGTTTTAAGTGGCTGCCATCAAAATGATGGAGCATTTCCGCGCCCGTTATTGGCTCGAGTGGGGCTTTTAATTGATGTATAAATAAACATGCTGACTAGATGGCAGCAAGGTTGATCACGAGCAGCTTGAGCACACTCGAGCGCACTCGAGCGGCATCATCATCGCCGCTCTGCACGCCGGACAAAAGATCACTAATTACTTTTATGAGGGAACATGCTCGTTTTGCATAAACACTCCGCAACCTCCGATCTCTCTCTCCCTTTCGCCCGACCCCGTGTGTCCGCAACGTCGGTTCCCATCCCTCCTCCCCGGTCTTTGCAGCGGCGGCGGCGGCGTACTGAGAAAGTTCTCTCACACAAAAGGGGGGGAACGAGAAATCACATCAATGAGCACGCACAAGAGGCCTTTTCTACCCCGACACGTACCCCGGTGCTTAAAGGACACACACACACACACACTTAATACAGGGCCCCGCATTATGCCACCCGCCTTAGGATAAAGGGGCTTGGCAGTGCCTCCTCCTCCTCCTCCTCCTCCTCCTCTGAGGCAATGTGAGCGCTGACCTCACTGCCGGCTTGGCGAGGGGTTGCAGAACATTTGTTTTGGCAGCGCTGTGACAATGATTGCTCCCCGAGCGCCGCTCGTGTCTCGCGGTGTAGCGGGCCGCTGTCGATCCGTGACCGGCCCGTGATTCAGTTGCATTACGGTGCGTTCAGGCTCTTATCAGTGAAAGTGAGTATTGGGGCGAAGGTAAATTAAAACGCTATCGCGATGTGTTCGCGTGTAATTTCGGGGGGAAAAAATGTGGTGTTGGGGAGGGGGTGTGTACACGACAACAGCATAGATAATAGAGATGAATTATGACCTGTTTATCTTCCTCACGCTAGCTCTAGGCAGCTTATAATACATCATTAAACTGACTAATGAAAAGATTTGTTTTAATCAGGCATTCCGTTCACATCCCCATTATCTTTAACCGCTCGTCCAATTTAGGGTCGCAGGGGCACCGGAGCCGATCCCGGCTGACATTGGGCGAAGGCAGGGTTCCCCGGAGAACCCGGAGAGAACACTGCCACGGGGATAACGTATAGTTCAAGATTCAAGTTTTTTTATTTGCCATTTGTGCCCATAGACCAACAGTCCAGACACATTGGGGATCTAGTGCAGGGCTCCGAGTCAACAGTTTAGAAATGACGCTATAATAAGAAATGAAGAAAAAAGAAAAAATATAAAACTAGAACGGGCACTCGGTAGAGAGCATACCTTCACCGCAGACACTTTTTTGGTACCTTTTCATGACCTTGACATTGACCTTTGACCTGATCGATCCCAAAATCTAATCAAATGGTCCCCGGATAATAACCAATCATCCCACCAAATGTCATGCGATTCGGTTTAATACTTTTTGAGTTATGCGAATAACACACAAACACACACACACACATACAAACTAGAACGGGCACTCGGTAGAGTGCATACCTTCGCTGCAGCCACATTTTGGCATTAGTTTCATGCCAATTGGATAAAAATTTACCGCGCTATGGTAAAAAGAAGATGTTGACCTTTTCATGACCTTGACCTTGACTTTTAACCCGATCGATCCCAAAATCGAATGAAATGGTCCCCGGATAATAACCAATCATCCCACCAAATTTCATGCGATTCGGTTTAATACTTTTTGAGTTATGCAAATAACACACAAACACACACACACACACATACAAATAAATACACAGCGATCAAAACATAACCTTCCGCAGAATGCGAAGGTAACAACACACTATACAGAAGGTGGTGGTAATATGTACAAGAACAAGAAAGGTGCTAATGTACAGTTTGCGATACAGTTTTTAATTAATTTAATTTTGGGGGGCTCAAACTCGGGGCCCCTCTTGCTGTGGGGTGCCACTACACCAGCGTGACCATCAAACATATAATCTTTTATTTTGAAATGAAAATTAACTAGACTCAAGACTGTGTAATACTGACCAGAATCTTCCCCTTTGTGTTGAGACCAGACAGAAGGCGGCATGTCTTGCTTCAGAGCCTCGAGTGTGTTCACGGTTGTCCTTGAAACATGTTCAGTAACAGTCTGAAATGTAAGAATATCTTCCCCTGGATTTATAACTGATGGCTAAATGACGTATTTTGTCCAATTGTGGGTATTCTAAAAAAATATATTCTATTTCCTGGTTTGTGTAAAGTATCAGTTGTGTACTTGTAACCTTTCCTCGCTGTGATTTCCAATTCTGACCGGCTTTGTGGAGCTGCTCATTCAGAGCCTGGAGGACGCTGGCACCCGGCTCAGCATCCCCTCTGGCTGTGTTAGTTAGAGGATGGTGGGGGGGGGGGGGGATTTGAAGAGGTGGGGGGGGTTCAGTGCCAGGACCGTCTTCACACCACAAAGAGCTTATATGAGCGGGCACCTCGACCTGCCAAAAGCAGCTCTCTAAGAGGTTGGTGAAACAAACACTCGCTCTGTTAATCTGACTGTTTCTCACCAGCCCCGCTGCTCAGAAACAGTCCTCCGGCGCCCCGAGGGTAAGAGGCCCGTTTCACTGAGACATTCTGACGTGGCACAGGAGGAAAAGGCGCAGGCGGCAACCAAAAAAAAAAACACAAAATGAAAAAGAACGATGGCTGAATTCCATTGAGCCGCTCCAGTGCCAGGGTCCCGGTGTTGTACACGCTGGCTCAATGTCATCACTCACTGGGGCCCTCGAGTAGACACCTGCGTCAAGTCAAAATGGCCGCTGTTGGCATCCCAAAAAGTATTGATGACGTAACAACAAAATAGGTCATTTGTTTGTTAAAAAAAGAGCGTGTGTTTTATAATCTGCCACCTAAACTGTAGCTTAATACAGGGTTCTTACACATTTTGACCAGTGGATTTCCATGACTTTAAACCAAATTTCCATGACCAAACTGAAATCTCGGTATAAGCATGAAAAATGTAGAAAATGTTGCGTATTGAGAGCGTACGCCGGCTTATATTTTGAGCGTCTTTCTTGAAAAAAACATATTAATTATTTTAAACTCGGCGTCAATGAACATTTTTTTAGTTTTTTCCATGACTTTTCTAGGCCTGGAAATGACCATTTTAAAATGCCATGACTTTTCCAGGTTTTCCATGACCGTACGAACCCTGTTAATAGAACTTAATATGGCAAACTGTTGCCTATTTACACATCTAGCGGTTACAAAGCGACATGATTGATCATTTGGAGTCATATTTGTCTCTGCTGACCCCTGATGGAAATATCGGTCTCTTTATCTGTTAAATGCTCCGCTATGTTCACCAGATAGTCGCTGACTTTGACCGACTGCCCATTGGGGCTGCAGTCTATAGTGGGTTTAAAATGCTTATTCGCTGATCTGCATGTTACAACCGAAAAACAACATCTTTATAAGGAAATGGTTCTTTAAAGAAACCTGGTTTTAAAGGTCCTTTATGGAACCAGAAATGGTGCCTTAAAGAACCATCTCTTGAAGGTTCTTTGAGGCACCTTTATAGGTACTTTGAAGAACTACTTACAAAAGTTTTATTATTTGAGATTTGGTGTTTTTAAAGGTCCTGTAGAACCAGCTTTAAAGAACCATCTCTTATCTTGAGGGTAAAAGGTTCCTATTTATATTATAGAACTATTTAAGGAAAAGTTTATTTTAAGAACACTGATTTTAAAGGTCCTTTGTGGAACCAGAAATGGTGCCTTAAAGAACCATCTCTTGAAGGTTCTTTGAGGCACCTTTATAGGTTCTTTGAAGAACTATTTAAGGAAAAGGTTATTTTAAGAACACTGATTTTAAAGGTCCTTTGTGGAACCAGAAATGGTGCCTTAAAGAACCATCTCTTGAAGGTTCTTAAAGGCACCTTTATAGGTTATTTGAAGAACTATTTAAGGAAATCGTTCTTTAAAGAACACTTTTTTTTGAAAGGTTCTTTGTGGAATCCAAAATGGTTCTTCTATGGCAACTGAAGAACCATTTTTGGTTCCAGATGGCACCTTTGTGTACTTACGCATTTGCTTTTGCACGACAACAATTATTATTTAGGTGATAAGACACTTTATTATCATTGTAGGCGTACAACAAAAATTACATTGGGTAACTTTCAGTGATTTGTAAAATAACAGCCACTGCTGACATGTTGTCTTGTGAGGACATTCTCAGTTATCCTAAATGGCAAAATTGAGAAAATCTCTGGGACTGTTAGAAATGAGCATTGAGTTCCTTCGAGTTTAACATACAGTATATACAGTATAGCCATGCAGGTATTTTTACTACTTATTTCGCACCAGACAATGGGTGTTTTTCAGATAACTTGGAAAGGTGTTAAGCCTTAAAATACTTGAAAAAGTTTTCCTTTTGTGCTGTGATTTATTTTAGTGTCACACCAATCTAAGAGATGCTGTCCGATTTATGTCGAGCGCATTTTGTTTCAACGTGTCTGTTCTTTTCAGGAGTCCCAGGAAACAAATAATACCAGGGCCGTGATACTGAGGCAGCTAAAAGGAATTCTGCCTACATTCATGTTATATTTACACACCTGTATGTTTGTTTATGTTTGACTATGACCCATCTGTTAATTAGTTTGGTTTCTATTGTCCTTTATTCAGGTATTAACCTAATTAGCTTTAGCCTATAACCGCCACTTCCTCACTCGTATATACTCAGAAGGAGTCCAGATTAATTTAAATGATCATTACTCATTTCAAAACAATCTCACCTCAGTCCATTATGTAGTGCTGTGACGGCACATCAAACGAGCCATTACGCCGGCTGCTTACCGCAACCGACTGTTGAATATTGGATGCCAAACCTGGCAAAAGAGGCACCTGTTGCTCGTTACCGCCGTCAGAGATGACAGGTCAGAGAGGCGAGTGGACGGTCAATAGCCGCCTCCTCTGCCTCTGCACGTTCAATTGAGCGTTTTTTAGAACTGGCATCATCAATATGCAACTTCAAAGCCCCTGAGAGTGAGCTGGAGTGGCGCAGGCGTGTGTATGTGTTCGTTTGGTGTGTGTGTGTGTGTGTGTGTGTGTGTGGCTCATTACGTTTTTTTGTGTCCCCCCTGAGTGAGCCGCGGCCATTCAGTCCCTTTGTGCGCCGAGCGGAGCGAGGAGGCGAGAGGCCCATCTAGACATGAGATCACAGATTATACACTCAACGCTTCGCCGAGAGCAGAATTGAAGGAGAGTGAGGGGCGGTGGGAAAAAAACGACACAGGGGACTAGAAAGGGAAACCAAAAAGTAGAAAAACAAACACGAGAATGAACGGTGTAGACGACGCAGATTGGAGAGGAGAGAGAACACAGGGATGAGGAAGTGTGTGTGTGTGTGTGTGGGTTTGGAAAGATGGAAGCGGAAAAGACAATGAGGGCAAGACGGCAGTTGAATGCCATTGTGCTTTCTTATCAGGGTTGCGGAGCGATTTGATTGCCCGCGGCCTTACAATGTGCAGTGGAGGGTTTAGTGCCTCGATGATGACCGCGGCAAATCTCTATGAACAGATATGGATTACATTGGGGCTAAACTGGCCACTAAACACTCCATAATCCACGTTCTGTTTTTTGCATGACCTCATTTCTGGTCAACAGAATTGATAACATTATATCACTCTGATTAATCTTCAGGATACGCTTTTTCCGACGCTTTTGGTTGAGGATCTATGCGGGCTCGCTGGCTAATGGAAAGATGAGGGTGACAGGAATATTTAGAGCGAAAGCACAACATATTGGCAATATATTGTATCTCCGAGAGAGATATAGTCGTTTGGCACTGAAACAATGAATTGATTAAGCCACAGAATATAGTCAAATGAGGATTTCGGTCATTTGTCATGAAAACCCGTCAAGAGATTTGGGTCTTTTTATTGGATTACATAATACTAATCTGAATATTTGGGGATTTTAGACAAAGGATCATTTTGAAAATGTGGACTCGCTTCGTTACCTTTTTTTTTAATTGTCGTTAACTGAATATGTTTGGGGTTTTGGGACATTCTTTTGTACATTTAAAAAAACGAAATGATTCATTGAATAACGCGAACAAACATAATCTTTTGAAAATTTGATAATGAAAAAAGGATTAAGTTGAAGTCCTATAGTTAGTCTGGAAAACTGCCGTGAAAGTAAGCGAGATGGAAAAAGTTGGAAAGCGGTCGAGGAGGGGAATAAAAAAGTTTGGCGACGAGGAGTCGCATCCCGAAAAGGGCATCGCATGTGTCTCTGTCTGTGTGACGGTGATCAGCAATGACATTTTGACTGAGTGTAGCCTCCAGACACAGAGGAGGAGGGAGAGGGGGGAGGGGGGAGGGGGGGAGCCCCCTGGACTGCATTTCCCATGGGCATTTATACCAGTTTCTGCACAGATGGCAGATGGGGGCGACACACATCCCCCACTCATGAAACCCTGTTCAGAGCGTCACAATCACACACACACACACACACACACACATGTGCACAAGCACGTGTACGCAAAATAAGCGCACTCAGCCATAAGTACTGAGTACTTTAAAGCTCTTATGCATAAAGTGTAGGGCTTCCACTTGAGACTTTACACGAGGAGAGAAGTTGAGTACGCTGCGGAGACGCAAATTAAATCACAGCGGAGCAGTTTTAGGAGATAAGTAGAGAAAAACAAGATTTCCACACACACACACACACACACACATCAGACACTGCAAAATTACAATAATTACATAAATCCACATCGGGGATATAAAAGTGGTTAAGGGCACAAGCGAGGCAGGTTTGTGTGGGTGCATGTGTGTGCGTATAGTTGTGTGTGTGTGTGTGGCGAGGGCATGTATAAAATGTATAAATATCATAACCGTGTAAGAAATGTTTGATGTCGACCACAAATTAAATTCCCCAGCATAGAAACTGTAAGAATGACAAGAGAGTAGCATTATGGAAGGATGCACACTGCATGCTAAGGTACATTAATGATGTGCGAGGGATCAATTAGAGTGGATTCTAAATGCCGTGCTCGAATGTTTATGAATGCGTCATTTGATTTAGCTGTCAAACAATATCTCGGTCACTTCTGCAGGGTTCTTACACAATTTGACCAATGGATTTCCAGGACATTTCCAGGACTTTTCCATGACTTTAAACCAAATTTCCATGACCAAACTGAAATCTCGGTTTATACATAAAAAAGTGAGAACATTTAGTATTTAAACAATGTGAATTCCAAAGCATACAGTATACATTAAATGAAACAAATGAATAAGAGACAATATGTTGATTAATAGAATAAACACTTGCTTCACGAGCTATGGCCAATGAACCTTCCAGTTAAGGTGCGTTCACTTGCAACGCGAAGAAGAAAAAAAATTGCGCCGCCAATATGCCGGCTTATATTTTGAATCTTTCTTTCTAAAACATATTCATGATTTCAAACTCGGCGTAAATGAACATGTGATTATAACAAATTTCCATGACTTTTCCCAAACTTTTGTGATTTAAGTTTTTTCCATGACTTTTCCAGGCCTGGAAATTACCATTTTAAAATTCCATGACTTTTCCAGGTTTTCCATGACCGTACGAACCCTGCTTCTGTGAACTTGTTGGCTTTTCCGACGTTCACGGCGTTAATGTAAAGTGACACAGGCACATGTCGTCGGTCTGACAGACACACTACGAAGCAACAGAGAGGCTGCCGACCCCTCGAGGCCGTAAAGTCTCCTCAGCGACGTGACACAAAGTCTGACGGTCAACAAACAAAACAAAGAGCTCAGGAGATGCTAATGTCTGACCACCACTTTGGGTCCAGTCGGAAATACATAAATTATTTAATGAAATGGAATTTGGCCATTTGTGGTACCCAGAGGATGAACGCTATAGTGACTTTAGTGGTCCACTTACTTTTCCTCTCGCATCAGCGAAGGGTTGACAATTGTTTAAAGGTAATGCATAGATTGCCTTGGATGGATTTGGCACAAACGCTCGTGTTCCCTTCGGGTAGAACTGTGATACCAACCATCGGGTCGGCTGACCGTCAGCATGGCAGCACCGTCCTTGTGAACATGCTGACATTCACATATAATGAAGCTCAAAGCAACCTTTCGCCTCAAAGGAGCTACGAGAAAGTCCATCTCTCTTAGACGCCTGCTCTTATTGTTAAGTGCTTGTATACATGTTGGAAATATAATTAGTTTTTTTCGACAAGAAAAAAATTGAACTCAGAAAAATAATAACAATGTCTTTGTCAACATGTGTATTGCGATGTGTCCTGTCTCTTAAAGGTCTCATACCAGGTGTCTTGTCTCTTAGGGGTCTCATACCAGGTGTCCTGTCTCTTAAGGGTCTCATACATTGTGTTGTGTCTCTTAAGGCTCTCTCTTACAGCTCCTACACCTCTGAGTGTCCTGGGAGTGGACGTGGACATGGTGGAGGAGTACAAGTACCTGGGCGTCTCCATCGACAGCCGACTGAACTGGATGGCCAACATCAACGCTGTGTACAAGAAGGGGATGAGTCGACTCTTTTTCCTGAGAAAGCTTCGATCCTTCAACGTGTGCAGCAAGATGCTGGAGTTATTCTACCAGTCGGTTGTGGCCAGTGTGCTGCACTTTGCCATTGTCTGCTGGGGAGCAGCATCGAGCCGGTGACACCAGCCGTCTTAACAAACTGGTTAGGAAGGCTGGCTCCATCATCGGCTGCCAGCTGGAGCACCTGGAACAGGTGGTGGAGAGGAGGACGTTGAAGAAACTGCTGTCCATATTGGACAACCCGGACCACCCTCTCCACCACCTCCTACAGGGACAGAGGAGGACTTTCTCCAGACGTCTCCTCACGCTCCGCTGCCACAAGGACAGATACAGGAGAACATTCCTGCCGACGGCTATGAGGCTCTATAACAGATCACCTCTTGCCAGATCATAGTGCAATAACTACAACAATAACTGAATACTTACACTATGTTGACCTGCACTTCACACATCTCATTTGTTTGCACTACACACATACACACACATTTCATTTCATTTGCTCTGCACTCATACACACACTTTGCTTTTTGCACTCTGTCTATATTTAATATTTTTTGTATTTGATTTGTCTGTGTTGTGTATGCATGTGTGTTGTATATTTACATATATATTTTGTTTTGTATTTTACTTTTATTTTACTTGTATACTTCTATATCTTTCATCCCTGTTTCTTATATTTTGTGTTTTGTTTTTATTCTTGTGTGTTGCTGCTACTGTCACGACAAATTTCCCCTTGGGGATTAATAAAGTATATATCTATCTATCTATCTATCTATCTATACCAGGTGTTGTGTCTCTTAAGGGTCTCACACCAGGTGTCCTGTCTCTTAGGGGTCTCATACATTGTGTTGTGTCTCTTAAGGCTCTCATACCAGGTGTTGTGTCTCTTAAGGGTCTCACACCAGGTGTCCTGTCTCTTAGGGGGTCTCATACCAGGTGTACTGTCTCTTAATGGTCTCCAACCAGGTGTACTGTCTCTTATGGGTCTCTTAATACCAGGTGTCCTGTCTCTTAAGGCTCTCTTAATACCTGGTGTCCTGTCTCTTAGGGGTCTCATACCAGGTGTTGTGTCTCTTGAGTGTCTCATACCTGGTGTCCTGTCTCTTAAGGCTCTCAAACCATGTGCCGTGTCTCTTTAAGGTCTCATACCAGGTGTCCTGTCTCTTAAGGGTCTCATACCAGGTGTTGTGTCTCTTGAGTGTCTCATACCAGATATCCTGTCTCTTAAGGGTCTCAAACCAGGTATCCTGTCTCTTAGGGGTCTCAAACCATGTGCCGTGTCTCTTTAAGGTCTCATACCAGGTGTCCTGTCTTTTAAGGGTCTCATACCAGGTGCTGTGTCTCTTAAAGGTCTCATACCAGGTGTCCTGTCTCTTAAGGGTCTCATACCAGGTGTCCTGTCTCTTTTAGGTCTAAAAAAAATTGAAAATGATATCTGTAATAAAAGTGCAAACGGATCAAGAGAACAGATCTTCATCTGACCACTCTCAATGAGAGAGTAGTCTCCTTTCATCTTCTCCCTACACAAAGCCGTTGCCAATACTCGACTTTAACCGACATCAGAAGACCACACTTCCTACTTTGACAACGACACTGTTCTCATCCCTCTCACTTCTCTCTCACACATAAACCATCCAATCACAGACCCAATACAGAGAAAATGGGAGAAGATAAACTGGGCTAAAGGTTTGGTTTAGAGTGCTTATCCGCACATTTTGGATTCAAAATCACTAGAACCATAAATGATGCAAAGCTATCTCAGAGAGATAGAAGGTATGAATATCTGTGAAGGCAATGAAGTAAAAGTGGTGCTGGGTCTTGGTGGAGATCACATAGAGGTGCTTTGTTGGGTTCTTTAGGTGTACTGTGCTCCCATCTTGTAAAGGGCTTACTGCATGGCTGGAATATGGTCAACAAATATTAAATGTAAGGTGCTATATAAATAAAGTTATTATTATTATTTCATTATAAACCACGGTGCAGTGTTCAGGCATTTGAGAAGTATTTTAAAATCATAACTTCGTGACTCGAGCATGTTTTTTTTGGCCCGTTTTGGCCTCTGGGAGCTATTTCCTGAATTATCAGCACACGGTATATCATCAGAGAGAATATGAAATTCATCTCCGAGGCTAACAGACGTTACCCACTCGTTCCTGCTTTGGCTTACCTTTGTCGGATTGACAATACGAAATTAAAATGTCTTTATTTTACATGTCAATATGTATTCAAAATCGCTAATTTGTTGAGACCGACAATACATGGGGTTTCCTCAGGGGCATTTTTTAGAATACTATATCCCACCCATGCATTGTGTCCATCACAAGATGGAATATGCATGAATTTTGCGTGATCACAAATAATAAAACATCAAAGAAAATGATATTGTGAATCTACAAAATCATTAAATCAATTTCGTCATAGATTTTTAGAAAGCTCTCTGGGAAAGTTGCAAACTACACAGGAACTGAATTGCACATTGTAGTTCAATTGATTATCAATGCAGAATAAAGCCAGATGTAGCGCTAATAATACGTTTTAGACGTCGGCCATGGAAGAGATGAAATCTCCGACCACACTCCGAGGCACTGAATGAAAACATGGGCTATTCCGGACTGCACCATTTCATGGCTTGATGTGGCACACGAGGAGAAGTCACGTTTGCATAAATATTGTGGTCGTTTGTCAAGGAAGGCTTGTTTCCAATCAGCGAGTGTGATCCCATCAAGGGTGCTGTGCAGTAAGGGTGACCAATTCCAATCAAGCAACCGCGACCTCCAATTTAGCAAATTACAGATACATTAGATATTAAAAATTGAATTGCGTTGACTGTGCCAAGAGCTGCACCCTGGGCTCAGTTTCCACAAAAATAACCATGAATGCGAGTCTGTACATACACTACCGTTCAAAAGTTTGGGGTCACTTAGAAATGTCTTTATTTTTCAAAGAAAAGCACTGTTTTTTCAATAAAGATAACATTAAATTAATCAAAAATACACTCTATACATTGTTAATGTGGTAAATGACTATTCTAGGTGGAAGTGTCTGGTTTCTAATGAAATATCTCCATAGGTGTATAGAGGCCCATTTCCATCAACTATCACCCCAGTGTTCTAATGGTACATTGTGTTTGCAAATCGCCTTAGAAGACTAATGTCTGATTAGAAAACCCTTGTGCAATTATGCTAGCACAGCTGAAAACAGTTATGCTGGTGATATAAGCTATACAAGTTGCCTTCCTTTGAGCTTGAAGTTTGTAGAACAAAATTAATTCTTCAAATATTAATCATTATTTCTAACCTTGTCAATGTCTTGACTACATTTTATATTCATTTGATAAATAAAAGTGTGATTTTTCATGGAAGACACGAAATTGTCTGGGTGACCCCAAACTTTTGAACGGTAGTGTACATCAAAGAGGAGCAGGGCTATTGAGTGCTCCCATGTATTGGCTTGTCAGTTTCTATTAACACTGTCAGAAACCAAAAGAGGCAGAGCTGGATAGAAGAGGAGTGAGAGAAGGCACGATGAGACAGTTATACCTGCTGTGATCTGTCTTATTTTTTCTCTTCAGACCAGCTCAGTGTGCCTTTTTCCCGCCTCCAACATCTGACTCAAAGCGTGTCAAGCGCAAGCTTAAAACATACTGTACAGACACACGCGCGCGTACAACCAAATGCGCAGCGACACTCGCACACACTTTATGAACTCAGCCACGACACACTCAGCGTTCAAAGGGCCTTTTAAACAAGTCATTGCAAACAGTCGTCTGGGTCTGAGTCACTCGCACTTACACTCTCGCTCGGTTCGTCACGAACACACTCGTATGCGCACGGCGTCCGCAGTGATTCACAAGAATGACGGCACGAGCGCATAAAAAGGAGGAAGGAGTGGAGATGGAGGATGAGTGTGGGGGCTGGCGGGAAGCAGAGAATCCTCCCCAAGAATATTCCAATAATAATGAGACGCCATTTCATTAGCACATTTGCTTGTAAAAAAAATTAAATACATTTTAGTTTAAAGTCTGTTTACTGGAGTGGGAGGAGAAGTAGCTTTTTTTTTTAAATGGCAGAAAAGAAAAAGCAAAGAGGAAAAGATTAAGAGAGGAAAAGGGACACTGCAAATAAGCGAGGCCAGTACTGCAACAGTAACTAGAACGGGCACTCGGTAGAGCGCATACCTTCGCCGCAGCCACTTTTTTGGTACCTTTTCATGACCTTGGCCTTGACCTTTGACCCGATTAGAGTGAATATAACATTCCACTAAAAGTGCAAACAAAAGGTTTTATACATGTCTGAAGAGGTTCCTGCTTCCAAATACACAAACAAATAGGAGGTTGTGTTTTTGCCTTGCTGATAGTTTGTCTGTCAGCTGGATATCCAATAAATATATTTACGGATTTCTATTAAATGTGAAGGACAGACAGCCTGTGAGCCAATGAACAACTGACTAGATATTGGTGGTGATCTGGATTTGGAATTTCTTCCATGTAAAGCCATTTGTATAACTATAAGAGGGTTGACTATGTTTTTATTTTAATTCTATACATACTGTATATTCCCCGAGAAAGAAATTCGGCTTTTTCATGTAGTGACATGTAGTGAAATTGTGTGTTTGAGACCAACAGTGTTGGTGAATTACTTTGAATCATGCCTCCCAGCTGAAATAATAATCCACTTCACTTTCTCATGAATAAATTTACATCCATCTTCAACTGCAATTCAACATATATCCTTTTCAATTCATTTTTTTTTGCAGTTTCAGTTTCATAAAGTGCTTGTTGGGTCCTTCCCTGGAAAAGAAGATAAAACGTGGCACAGACAAAGTATTGGGATACGTGCTTCAGTAACGGTAACAACGATGGATGATCCCGTATAATTATATCAAAAAGCAATGGTATCCAAGGGAACACCCACCCTCTGCCATGGAAATGCCAGGGCCTTAGCAGACAAGAAACTCTTCTAAAAGGTATGCGGTAAGACCTCAAGACTTATGGTTTAATAGAAAAGGACCAACGGCAACCTGGCTCACCAGGGGACAAAGAGGTTTAGAGGAAAGAGCGATGAGTGTCAAGGCACACAAAGAGAGAGAAAGAAGAAAGAGCTGAGAGAAAAACTAAGAGGCAGAAAGAAAATAGCAGAGGTGGTGATTGAGAGGGCACCATTGAATGGACAGCGTGGAACAAATGGGACCTGTTATTGAATTCTACACAGAAGAGGGCAGGAATGAGACATGAGGTGTAAGAGAAGGTGCTGCAGTGTCTTTTTGCCCCCTTCTACTTGGAGAAAAATACACATTCTATTGAGGACAAGAGGCAGCTCAGTGTTCCTCTCTTTCCTCAAGACAGGCAGTAACGAGGGCATCTGTGTGTGTTATGTCACGGGAGTTCTTGAAGAAGGAAGGACTCAAAGCTCGAGATACTTTAACGAGGCCTTTTTTTTCTCCGCGCCTTGTCTCCTGACTCGACTTAAATGTGCTCATTTCAAAGAAGCTGACAGGAAGTGGAGTGCTCCGGGGCATCCTGCTTGTTGCTTACACACCACTGGGGTTATCACAGAGGAAGATAGAGCCGCGTGAGAGTCACCGTGAGCTCCCCATTCTTCCTGCGCGCGGGTTTAAAATCCGGTCGACTGTATGCCGAAACAAATGTGTTTTATGTGGTATGTCACTTTTTCTGACTCGCCCGCGTGTCTGCCTGTGGGATGAGGCAGGTGTAGCCGAGCTGATGCTAAATTCAAGGGTCAGCAGATAAGCCCTGCCGACTAGACTCAGGCCAGGCTGGTGGCAATTCAGGATCACTAATCTGTTTGTTTGGTTTGAGTGTGTGTGCTGGGGCAGATAGGATGTGTGCATGCATGTGTGTAAGCACTCGCACACGCACACACACAAAACAGTGCGCACGCTGAAACAATGGAGAGGACTGTTCCGTTGAGCCACAGCTGATGGAGGATAAGAGAGGCAGCAAGCAGCTCCAATGAGTCTCAATAATCCATCATCATAAAACAGGGCCGGGAATGACACACACACACACACACACACACACACACACACATACATATATATACACACATAGTAAGGTTGGTGAGGTTAGTGGAGCATGACTGGTACTGTATGTTCTTGTGCAAAAAGACCACACACATACAGAGACCACCACCACCTAATCTAATTCTGAGCAAACGAAATACACAGAAGCCCATCGTGCTGGAACAGAACTTTGCTCTCGACATATTTTGTTAAAACATTTAAGACTAGAACGGGCACTCGGTAGAGCGCATACCTTCACATATCACAAGATTGGGCATTGAATTATGAACATGTTGGCATTAGTTGCATGCCAATTGGATAGAAATTGACCGTGCTATGGTAAAAAGAAGATGTTGACCTTTTCATGACCTTGACCTTTGACCCGATTGATCCCAAAATCTAATCAAATGGTCCCCGGATAATAACCAATCATCCCACCAAATTTCATGCGATTCGGTTTAATACTTTTTGTGTTATGCGAGTAACACGCATACAAATAATTAAATAAATAAATAAATACACAGCGATCAAAACATAACCTTCCGCATTTTCAATGCGAAGGTAATAAACACTGAAATTGTTTAAACATTTGACACAAATAATCTGTTTCTGTCTCTGTCAGTGCGTCGGCTTTTACTTCAGACCTGCCGTCCACAGTGGACGGTGTTGAAGATGTGCTGTTTGAAGCTTGTGTGGTTTGAAGTATGGCAGACACAGCAGTAACCGTGAAGCAGTTGTCAGATGTAAAAACCCTAAAAAAGGGACCATAACAATTTTGCCTTTGTGGTTATTGATTAATATTTAGGTCTTTTGCATATTTTGACCAATGCAGGATTTCTTACATACACCATATCTTTCACATCAACTCAATTCTTATTTTACACTAGTGGGAAGTTTGCCATATTTGCATGCCCCTAGGGGATCTAATACATTAATACTTTATATCATAGCTTCCATTAGGATGGAATAATTTACAAACAGTGCCATCATCCTGGAGGACATTTTCATGGATATTAATGGATAGCTAATAGATGAGTAACCTAAGTAAAATGTTCAACTGCAATGAAGTGTGACACTATGATGAGATTGACTTTCAAACGCTTCCCATCAGCAACACATATCTGTTTGGTAATAAGATAGAGGAGAGACTGAAATACTGATCACAAGATGTATTTCCATTAGGAAGAGAGCTAGTGAACTGAGTTCAAAGCCAAGTAGCCCAGTGCCGCTGCCATTCAGCTGAATGCCATTCAAATAATATTACATTTTGAAATTAAATGAACTACAACAATATCCTATTCTGAAACAACGTGTGTATGAACACAGTTTAAGTGCAGTGCTATCAAGAGGCTTCCATAGAAAGCAAAAGATGAGGATAGCAAACGGGAAATCTGGCCAAAACAATTTCCTATCAAAAGGTCATATCAGCAGAAAATCCATTTTCAAATATCAAAGCTCACGCTCTCATACACCAGAAGTACAAAAAGAGCAAAGAATAGAAAAAGATTTAAAAAAAAAAAAAATACCAGGAAGAAAAAAAAGAAAGCTTTTTTAATATATATATATATATATATACATTTATATATAAGTGTGTATATATATATGTGTATATATATATTTATATATAAATGTATATAGTATATACATACACATATATATGTATGTATATATACATTTATATATAAGTGTGTATATATATATATATTTTTATATATACACTTATATATAAATGTATACAGTATATACATACATATATATACATATATATAAATGTATATATATATATTAATATATATATATATATTAATGAATGATCCCTGCAGTAACAGTGCAAAGGCAGATTAGGCAAACACTTAATTAGGTGTGTAACTGAGTATGATCTAAATGTCAAATGTTCCCAACATTGAAAAAAGACTTTAATCTCGACCCTTTTGGGTCCATACTTTATCTTGATTATGAGAGTGTGCTTCACTGCATTCACATGTGGCATTTCAACCTAATAGTTTTCCTGGAACCAGAGCCTGGAAGTCGTGGTAACGCGGTGATTGTCGAGGAGAGGAACCGTATTGGAGGATGTGGATGAGGAGGCGGGTGGGGTGAGACAGTGAGTCACTATCGTTGTTGTCTTCCTCAATCTCCATTTACCGACAGGATATTGTGCTAATAGCAGTGCAGATAACTAGGGATGGGTCAGATCAGTATATTATTTGATTATCTGCTTTGTGTTGCAGGTCAACATGTCCACGTGTTTATTAGTACGTACCACTCCAATACTAGTTGTGTCCAAACACCTTCAAAACTGAGCTGTACTTTGTGCGTAGTGCTCTTTAGCAACGTGAGCATGCTTACACACCAAACTAAGATGGCGAATATGGTAAACAGTATAACAGCTCAGACTGTTAACATTGTCAGTGAACGCCACTCTTTCCTTTGTCTTTTGCTGGATTGTTGTCCTTTTTCCGTCGTCCTGTCTGTCGTAACTGATCCTGCCTGCTTCGACCCTGCATGCCTGACCCTTTTTGGACTTTGTTGTGTTTTTTGTTACCCTTTTGGCTTCAGTAAAGTGTTTTTTGTTCATTTCCATTGAGTCCTCTCGATTCCTCTGCGTTTGAGCTCCTGTACCTCGCTACCTGTGGCGTTAGCCTTGACATCCACCGAAAAGGGAAACAATAAAGCAGCGTATTGTGCCACTGTCGGCTCTATTGAACTTGTTTTCTTTGGAGCGCCGTCTTTTATCAAGCTGAGCTGTTTTATGTTTAAAAAAAATCCCCATCTCAAATCATAGAAATCCTCGTTTAAACCTTCCGTGTATCCACAGTGCTCTGTCATTACTGAATTGGATTTATTAGACAAATTCCTTTGGGGATTGTAGCTTTCATCTGCATTCACTAGTTTATGCCTATTTGAAGGGGAGAATAAGCAGTCATGGTACAGAAAAAAGTAGAACATGTAGTGTAGATCTAACCATAGTGTGGTGTTTAATGACTGACAACATAACATTCGGAGTAGTTCTTGAATGCTGATTTTACACACACACACGCTTCTAAGTTTGCTATAATCAACCTCTGGTTACTGCAGTATGCAGCATGATGAATAGCTTCAAAGTTAGCTATTCTTCACAGTGTGTGTGTGTGTGTGTGTGTGTGTGTGTGTGTGTGGAGCCAAGGGAGAAAAGCGAAGTAGGCCAGCATGAATATAAAATCACCCCTGCCAGGCAATGATGTGGGCTACAAGAAGGGAGCAGTGTGTGTGTGTGTGTGTGTGTGTGTGCCAGAGAACATGTGCAGATGAAGGTGTAGGAGACTAGAGCAAAGGTGTTTAAGAACACTCATTTATCAACTCTCTGGGATGTTGGGGGCACACCGCAGCGCACAAACACCAGGTAGAAGGAACAAAGACACTTGCTATAATGTGAGGATTAGTGCATTGTAAGGGTGCCAACGCACACACACGCACACAAACAGGTGCTAACATAGCAAGAAAAAAAATGTCTTTGGCGTGTTTGATCTAAATGTGGAGTAATACGATTCTAAAGAAGTGACAGCCAACAACATCCTCCCAACAATCTCTCTCCATCTCTCTCTTACACACACACACACACATTTTAGGTAGAGAAAAAAACACACAAAAGAGCCAGCCGCAATAGCACGAACCTGCCATACACAATCGTGTGGAAATAAGGAGCGTGGAGACAGAAAACGGGAATAATCAAGAGCACAAGGTTCCTGTAGCTTTTATAAGTACAGAAATGTATAGTTTATTGGGGTTAAACAGCAGAAAATTTATCAAATAACACTTTGATAACTTATAGTTTGAGTTATTTATTGAGTAAAATGAACAATTACCAACTGGCAGTTTCATAAATGCAAAAAGACACTTTTGTCCTGTTTCACCATTCATTGTGGGTTTTTTTTGGTGTTCCTTGTTTAACTTTTTATTATGAAAGTATATTTTGATTAGTCCTCACCACTGTGACACAACAGTGTCATCGATAGCAGAAGGCTAGATCTGTGTACAATCATCTAGGCTTCTAGAAAAATATCCAGCTATTTTTCAGTGTATTTTAGTAAAAGGAGTCAGTATCATTATTTTAAAGTTTCATTAAAGAAATAATAAAAATCCCTGCAGTTGAAAATGAGGGACGTAAAGAAAGTAGGAGGGGTGGGATTTTTGGGGTTAACGGTGATTCATCTTTAGTTCTGTAGTTTGCTGCATGCGTTCCATGTAAAATGTCAGTTTAAATGACAATATCCGCTGCAATTTATTGATAATAGATGTATGGCGACTAATTTTGGTGTCAAACTGAATTGTTACAGCACTATTACAAAAGGTTGTGCAATACTCTCCTTCCATGTAAGAATTCAGTGATACAATACAGTATACTAAAGGACAACAAAGATCTTCCAAAATACGTAAATTAAAAGATGACAATAAAGCAAGAATCCTGACAAAGAACTTGAAAGAGTAAAAGTGTGTCCTTCTCTTCAGCTCTTCATCCACACTGACACAAGCATGGCCACAGTAGGCAGAAATATGCTTAATAGTCTCCCTCCAGGCTTTCTTAGCTCAGAATGGGGCAAAGACGAGTGTAAGGAGAAAGTGAGTGAAGAAAAGGAACGAGAGAGACATGACACATGCAGACAGCTCCATTACATCCTCACAATAGGGATCTACACAGAATCCACCAGCCGATTCGTCCAACTAGGGATTCACGGAGCGAGGGACAAGATTACACCGAGGGGTTAGAGAGATGGATGTGCTTAGAGGAGATAAAGAATGGAGAGACAAAGGAAGTGACAGAGAAGTAACAAAAGGTGTCATTAAGCAAGGATGGGACTTTTTTTATTACCTTCGCATTGAAAATGCGGAAGGTTATGGTTTGATCACCGTGTATTTATTTATTTGTATGCGTGTTACTCGCATAAGTCAAAAAGTATTTTGGGATCCATTGGGTCAAAGGTCAAGGTCAAGGTCATGAAAAGGTAAAATTTTGTCAAATCATGCTGGTCAATTTGTATCCAATTGGCATAAAACTAATGCCAAAATGTTCATAATTCAATGCCCAATCTTGTGATATGCGAAGGTATGCGCTCTACCGAGTGCCCGTTCTAGTTTTATTTATGTGTTCTCCCCATTCCCAGAAGTTGCTCTCACACAAAATATAATGTGGCTGATCCCCTGAAAAACCCCAGCATCTGGAAATAGCAGCTAGAATGAGGAGAATGAGGAGGAATTTAGAGAAGTGAAGCATAATTCAGAAACTGTAAGACAGAGGTCGGGTCAATGGATTTGCTTGGATGCTTAAAGTAACATTATGTAATAATTGTACCTTAAAATAACAGCTTGAAAAAAATGGTGCCGCTACAATGACTTTTAATATGGCGATTTGCGGCTCCGCCATTGCCATCGGGGGTCTGTGGGGAAATAACTCCGCTATGTAGGATTCTGGAGCCGCCCGCTCCGGGGCGGATGTACTCGACCTGCTTTCTGGCAGTGATTACGCAATGTCATATAGTGCCACTCCACGCTCGCAGCTACAGTATAAGGGAAGCTTTTTTATGTAGCTTTTTGGTGTTGTCAACAATATTGTATTCGATCACACGTACTCCACATTCAAACATTTAGAAAACAACGTATATAGGCTGAAAACGCGATCGGTATTTCATCTAAACTAAATGTCATTCTTTTGGTTATGTTGTAACAATTCAACCTTACAACTCAATCAAGGGGAAAAGGTACAAGACGCTAAAAAAAAGGGAATGGGCGGATCTGCGAGTTCTGGTGTTAACTCTCTCTGCTCAAATGGTCGTAAAAGAAAAACACACGGTCGATATGCGGAAACCCAAATGTTATTATATTAAATCAAATTCAATGCATCTGCAAGCCCCCAAAATGAACACATACACTACAAACAATCAAACCCACTCAAAACGAAGTATAATCCCCGGATCCCGACAGTCCCCAAAGTCTTTGCAGTCCCCCAAAACAAAAGTAAACGACTGCACGCGCCCCCCCTCCCCCCAAAAGCCGGCAAACAGCTGACCGACCAGGCGGAAACGTGGCGAGGCGCCGCGTTCAATCCCCGCGCTACTTCACCCTCGTTACTAACTCTACTTTCTCCCCGGAGTCCTTTTGACTTCACGTCTCATGGGGTCATCGGACCCTATGAGACGGCATAGATCCTATCTGCCTGATGGATCATCGAGGTCTGGGTCGTGGAATTCCTGCTCCTGACTACGCCACTGTCCTGTTGAGACTCCGCCCACTGTTGAGACTCCGCCCACTCCTCCTCTCTACCTCCATCTGCCTGATGGATCGTGGAGGTCTCCATCGTGGAATATGCCTACTATGAACTATTCATACACTCTGTCACATTCATTGAATGTATTTTAACTCTAAATCTGTCATTCTGGTCACATGACATCTATTGCATCTGTCCATCCTGGAGAGGGATCCTCCTCTGTTGCTCTCCTGAAGGTTTCTTCCCTTTTTTTCCCCTGAAGGGTTATTTGGGAGTTTTTCCTGGTCCGATGTGAGGTTTTGGGGCAGGGATGTCTATGTGTACAGATTGTAAAGCACTCCGAGACAAATTTGTAATTTGTGAAATTGGGCTATACAAATAAACTGAATTGAATTGAATTGAATTGAATTGAATAGTCCGGTAGGTGCTGGGCCCAGTTCACAGGGTTCCTGCGCAGTCTTCGTATTAGTGATCCCGCCCGTTGGTATAAATCCAAAATAGAATAATACAGGACAACACATGATCCCAACTCAATACAAGTGTATGCGAGGCTGCATCTATCGTAACTGGGTATTTACGACACTGAAGTAAACGTTAAATACCTCAAAAACTGAAGGGGGTGCTAAAAGGGAAAAACTACATAATGGGGCTTTAACACCTCACGCCTCACAAATCGGACTGGAACAAGAAGGGAGTTAAGATTGAAGCTAACAAGCCAACAAAAACTGATATATATACGATGACGAAGACAGGAAAAATCTGCATTACAGTTTAGAAATATTTGTCTCTGAAAGAGATCATGTGGAGGATCTTGCTAAGTAAGAGGAGCTTGGAGCGACGGGGTTTTAGCTTTGTAATTGGTTATTTCTCTCTCCTTGGGTATTTGTCAGTGGAAATGGTTTCTAGATTGCTTGGCATAGCTCGGAGTGTGAACTCAATTTCACAGAGGAACGCTAACCATGCTAACAAGCCAGTAGAGGCTAATCTCCCAGTGTGACAAGTGACTGACGATGAGAAATGCCCAATTATAACTCAAAATGTCAAGGTGTCTCTAACAGGCTCCGCGTGGTTAATGTAAAAAGTGTACAAGCACTCCCATCTACTCAGGTCCAAGGAGATCCTGCTGTATGTCTCTCCAGGAGCAGAGGGGAGGGGAGAGTAGTGATACACACAGCGTGATGAGGCCCCACAGGGGGGCCACAACTCATCGGTCCCCATAAAGCTGGACGGGAGCTATGGTAGTCTCAAGATAAAAAGAAGGACCTGAAGGACAATCACATGCTCATCAATTTCCCCCTGTGAATCTCTCTCCTTTAGTTTACCACCGGTCTCCCTCTGTATGACTCTTCCGAGAGTAAAGATGAGCATCCCTCCCGAAGCATCTGCTCCCATCTCACGCAGGGGTTAGGACAACCCAGCTGTGTGATGGATAGCAAAGCCATTCATGACCTCGCGGTGGAAGCCACACCCACTGTCCTCCGCCTCTTCTACAGCACATATGTAGGTATACGTGTGTGTCTGTGTGTGTGTGTGTGTGTGTGTGTGTCTGTGTGTGTGTATGTGTGTATGTCTGTGTGTGTGTGTGTGTGTGTCTGTGTGTCTGTGTGTGTGTATGTGTGTATGTCTGTGTGTTTGTGTGTGTCTGTGTCTGTGTGTGTGTGTGTCTGTGTGTGTGTGTCTGCGTGTCTGTATGTGTGTGTGTGTGTGTGTGTGTGTGTGTGTGTGTCTGTGTGTCTGTGTGTGTGCATGTCTGTGTGTCTGTGTGTCTGTGTGTGTGTGTCTGTGTGTCTGTCTGTGTGTGTGTGTGTGTGTCTGCGTGTCTGTGTGTGTGTGTGTGTGTCTGTCTGTGTGTGTCTGTGTGTCTGTGTGTGTGTGTGTGTGTGTGTCTGCATGTCTGTGTGTGTGTGTGTGTCTGTGTGTGTGTTAAAAAATGTTTTACTTGTTATTTTGTTCCTTGGGTCAGCACGAACACAGTTTTTACCGTTAGCTAACGTTGCTCTCTGGCTGTAGCCCCAGGCATAAAGTGACTAAGCTTCTCTACAAGCAGCTAATCTTTCAAAACAATACCCCCCAACAGCCTCTTGCAGAGGCCTGCAAAACACTTGGTAAAGAAAATATGTGCATCCTGTTTCTGAGACATTGTTTGCCTCGAATTTTCCAGGTTCGTCAGAACACTTTTCTCCGAGTCGTAACTGCAGCATTAGCCTGAGGCTAATTTGCTCTTCCTTTCGTGGAGACAGGATTCTCAAGCAGTTCTGCTACACAGATTATAACTAATATTACATTAAGAGCTAAAACGATTTCTTGATCGATTGACAGAAGAAGAAAAATGTGTACTGTTAACTATTAGGTAGCGTACAGTTTACGGTTTGTGTTAAGCTAACGTAAGCAAAAAAAAGCAGAAAATGCTCTGATCGGAAAGAAAATGACAACAACAAAAAAAAACATGCTCTGTCTGATGAGACCCTAAATGATAATTGAAGACATTACTTGGCAGACTTATTAATAATCAAAATAGCAGTTGGTAGTTGTAGCCCCAACATTTCTTTATGACTTTTATTGTTGTCCCAATGTTATGGATATTACACAATAACTGCTAATAGACTATGCATGTGTGCACAGTAAAAAGGTGTTAGATGTAGCATTTTGGCAACATAATATTACGATCAAAATAATAGTATGAACAAATGAGATCACCGCTGAGCTCATTTATCTTAAGTGGCCTCTACTCTATTTCACAATGTCTGCTACTGAATCAGTTTAGTCACTTTATGGCAACAAACAACACTTACTGGACACAATACAGGAAGAAGAGGGAAGCAGCTCCAACACAAAAACAACACAAAGCACTCTTAGAATATGTTGATCAAAATGCACGAAAAGCAACACAAGCAATACAGCTTAGAGGCTGTCATCTCGGCCAAGGTCTCAGTCATACAATACAAAACCACCACACAATTAATTTGATAATAAAATAAGGATACTATTAGCACATTTAATTGTGTGCTATATTACCAGTCCACTTTCTTTTACAACATTTTATTTCTTTTCAGTATTTTTTATTGGATTAGTTCACAAACTGACATTCCTTCATTGTTCTGCCCTCAGAGCATGGGTGCATTTAAAAGCTTAACTCTTGGACAATTCTCAGATGTGAATCAGTTTTCCACTGATTTGGTGTCAGATAAAGTATAAAGATTATGTCTTAAATTTCCAACCCAAGCTGATGTTCCATCACTGAAAAACCTTAAAAAGTCATTAAATGCCTTTTTAATGAATTAAGAGTCCATCAGAGATCATAATCTACACACACTAGCAGACCACACATTTTTCATTAGACTATTTAAGTCTATTAGTGGGATGTTTGCTATGAGAGTCATCTGCATGACTGTGAGCACACAATGACGTATTGTTATTCCCACGCATGGCCATGCAAGCAGATTACAGTGCTGTGGGGGGAAAGTGACCCTCTGCTCTCAGCTGGCAGTCACAGGGAAACCTTGGAAAACAGTTCAAGTGAATTTTTTCACTGCAAAAACGACCTCAGGGCAAAAGGACACATACTCACACAACAAGTTTTGAAATTGGGTGACCCATTCTTTTAAAAATGTGTGCACTATAAATCCGCATGCCAATGGCAAAGCACTCCAGCCATAGGGTCAAGTACTAACACTTTAAAAAACATAGAAAGACAATCTTTTTTTCCCACACTGACTTCGTCTTTGCTTCTTTACTTTCTTTTTTTTAACCTTAAGAAAGAGACATCCACAGTTTGCTAATAGGGCGAGACGATATTTGATGGAAACGTGTCCTTTCTTGGTTTTAAAGGCTGTGTTACAGTAATGTGAGATATTTTTCTGTTCTAGCTGGTCAAAAATATTGTGATACTTGATTTCCTCCATACCACCCAGCCCGAGTTGCTACTGTTTGTATGCAAATGTGTGCGCCGCCATATGTCTGTGTGTGCTTCCATATGTGCCTGAATGCCAAAATATAACCATCTCAGTGCAAGCATGGGTATTTTTGGGGGTATGTGCAGAATCGGTGTGCCGTGCTGACTCTGACTCTGCTTGCCATGGACTCGGTATCGGGTGACTTTGGTGATTGTGGAAGAATAATGAGACGTTTGCTAACAAAGACTCGGTGGGACGACTAAAACGGCTCAGGTGGGGATTGACAGTGCCAGAATATATTGCATCTGACCGAAAAGGAAGGTAAAAGAGACAATGAAAAGGAAAGAATGAGCAAAGAGACAAAGAGTGAGGCAAAGCGTGTCATCAATCTTTTTCTATGCCAGACAAACACTCCAGTTTGATCCCCCCAAAAAAACACAACAACTAGATAAAGCTGTTTATAAATAAGCACAGCTGGTGCCGTATTAAGGCGAGTCTGAAAGTACTGCCTGTGGATGCATTTGAATTATAACTCTCAATTCTTCAAATAAAGCAATGACGGTACGGCTCAGAAAGATTACATGTCAACAACCCTCTTCCTTCTGTCAACAAAACAATCCTCACTTCCTCCAAGGTCCAACACCACAATATAAATAATGTCAAAGTCAATAATCACAGCCCGAAGTTGTGGACTATAAACACAAAACCTGTGGTTTCGATTAGCGCTGTCCCCCTTTTAGTTATTGTAATGCTCTTTAATGCTGAATGACTTATTTCCAAGAAACTTATGTGGAAAAACTCAATTTTACTAAGGGGCCGTTGACATGTTGCGTCTGCAGGTGGGAAACGCAAGCCGTGCCGCTTTCATACATTTATCCAAGGTTCACTACTGTCGCGCCTGCCGTTACCAAGCAACCAAAACCTGCGAGCTGAAATGGCAATAATGATGAAGATGCGTTAATTTAGCAGTAAGCCGTACTAGCTAAAAATGGATGACTGGATTTCCCGGCATTGTAAATCCCTGAGCTTTACTGCTCAATATGTCTGTGTCAACTTGGCTGACCTTGGACGGCAAGGCTGAAGCAAAGGCAGAGCGTTGTTTCATTGGGATGACCGGACACTTTACTAACTTCTCCTCCATGGATTTACAGCAGACTGATATTTACAGGGAAACATACAGCATATCTTCTAGTCGCGATTGGTTGTTCCACGTCACATGAGAAGGCAAACAAAGAATTTGAGGGATCAACAATTGGACCGGTGAACGACCACTAAGGGGAAAGTTAAGTATCCTGTAAGGTGTAATCAAGTGGTCTATGATTTCCAAATCTGTTAGGCCTCTGACCAAAGAAAGAAATGCTATGATCTATGATCTCCAGTTGAATATGTCTATGGGTTATGACCAACTCGACTTTTGTTGCCCTATTTTTAGGTGCTGGGAAATGTGCACGTAAAAAAGACATTTATGCATATTTAATGACCCCTCAAATGTATAATTTTGTGCTCAAAATTATTACTAATAATGAGAGGAGCAACATAACAAATGCAGAATTGTCCTCTGAATCGTTGATGAGTATGTAAATGGTGTGAATCATAGGTTTCAAAGCCAGCGGATCTAAACCCAGCTGAACACATTTATATGGGAGGTTTTAGAGTGACGTGTGCAACGTAGTTTTAAAGGACCCATATTATGCCCATTTTTCCACAAGTTGATATGGTTCCTTGGGGTCTTAATGAAATGTTTGTAACATATTTTGGTCAAAATACCACAAGAATCATTTCAAACAGCACCCTTTTTACCCTGTCAAAAACACCTCCCCACAGATAAACCCGTTTTGAGTGCCTGTTCCTTTAAATGCTAATGAGCCAGCTCCCCCCTCCCCCCCTCCTCCACGAGATGCGCTCGCCTAGCTGCTGCCTGCCTACTGCAGATGAAGATAGCGTCGTGCAACCATATCGTTTTGAACCAGAGTCAGACCCTGAACAAGAAGAGGCTCCCGAACAAGTTCGAGAACTTCGGGCTCAACAGGACGTTTCTGAATGTCACTTCTACATTTTTGTTTGTTTGTACATTGGCTAAGGTCTCACAGTCTTGTTAGCGGTTTTGAGAGCATAGTGGTGCTCGAGATTCGAGTACGTGAATAGTTTGTGCATGTATGAGTATGTAGCAAATACAGTGTGTTTATGGAAGTTACTGTTTGTGAAAATGTTTGTGTAAATGCAAGGAACGGGAACGCCATAAAGATATAAATGCTACATGAGTAAAGTTCCATCTGAAAACTAAAGTGTTATCTGACAACAGGAAGTGACCAAGCAAGGGCGGGGGTAACGTTTACCTCCATTAATTAGCGTTTAAACCTTGTTTACTTATTAAATCGTTGTATTTGATGACTTATGACTTATTTGATGACTCATGTCTGTAATATGAACACAACTTTCAAATAAACTTTACCTGCAAAGTTGTGGTGGGGGGCGATCCAAGGCCATGGAGCCAGATTCCCTACATGGGCGTGCTTCAAAATCTACGTAGACGTTGGTGGTGATCCCTTTGGACGCACTCAAGCATATCGTTTATTTTTTTCCAGCGTTTTTGTGTTGGGAGACATGCCAGATACCCAAATTAACGTATAGAAGCACTAAAAAAGTGGAATTTTCATAATATGTCCCCTTTAACTCAAAATGAAGGAATATCTTGGAATAATGGTTCATCCCTCCAGTAGAGATCCACAGTCAAGTGGATCATCACCAAATTGTACATTCATCATCAATCAATATCACTGATGATCCCTCAAAAATCGTAGCAGTACTTTTTGTAGTTCGACACGTGTTGTTTAGCTCGTTGTTGCCGTTTATTATTACTAGAGGTTTTCCGGCCAACATAATATGATCTTATAATAGGAGACGGGGAGACAAACAGACAAAGAAAGAGCGTGAGAGATAGCGAGAAATGCTGTGGCAGCGTTCTGTGACCGGAGTCCGGAAGTGGAGAGCAACACCAGGTGGTCGAGCGTCTGGAGGCAGGCAGTCAAAGAGCAGTGTTGCCTTGACAACTGTGATGCCTTGCTGATGATAATAACTGAGCACCTCGCCACCAGCAGCCCACACACATAATGCAAGTTTTTTTTAGTAACTGTACGTGTGCACGGCATCTGCACCTTTTTTCTTTATTTTTAATATGTATTATTACTTTATTAGAAATAATAGCATGCCCTATGTGTTTTGGCTACACGGGTACAGCAGTGCTCTCTACAGCCAGCATTCTGGCCAAAGTTGATGATTAGTGACTTCTCTCTCCTTACTCTTGCTTTCTAGAGACAGTGCAGTTCATCACTCGCCGATTGCCGGCGTCATCTCGTATAGAACAAGGAGAGTGTCTGATCCGGCCGACAAGCCATCTGTTCGCCCAAGCCGCAGTGGGATCTGATCGATACAGCCACGGTGGACGCTGAATGTGGCTGCTGTGGCCTCCCACATTGACTGGAATAATGGATCAGCTTCTGGGTCACAGTGGACTCATTGTACCAGCAGCATGACCGCTGAGGTCCCAGGCCCACACCTCCTTGTTTCAACTCTTTTAATTAAGGGGCTGGGAAACATAATTCCCTAACAGGCTTAGCTATTGGCAGCCTTGCAACCACAACTGATTGTTTAACTCGGGATTTAGGAAGTAAAGCTTTGTATGGACGACTCGTCGTGCTTTAATTTGTCAGGGTGTCAGGCATTTGGGTGTTAATGCATCACACCGACATTGACAAACAAAGTGTGGGCCTAAACGTGGGTATTTATGCAAAGGTGGGTCCATTTCAGTTGAACACTCTGATGATCTGATGTGGACCAATCCAGTGTCCTTTCCTCTTCCGCTGCATCAGCTGCTGATTTCTGAGCACATAGCCACTGCAGCATCCTACCACCTCATCCTCCTCCACTCTCTCTCTCTCTTCTCCTCCCCCACCCTCCATCAACCCCCTCTTCCCCTCCTCTTCCTCCTCCTTTCCACCTGCTTTTAAATGCATGGCGCTGTCCTGCTCGGCCAGTCTATGCTGGCAGCATCTCTCCTCTCAGCCCCTCTAGAGTGGAGGAGGAGACTGTGGAACAGGATGGATGGTTATCAGCCATGTGCACCCAGTGTGTGTGTGTGTGTGTGTGTGTGTGTGTGTGGTGGAGGGGGGGGGGAGGATTGTATGGAAAGTAGACAAGGTCGGAGTGAGCCAGCAAAGCCCCTCTGCTCTTCCGTGTAGCACCAATAATCGATTGGGGGATGAGAGGCGACCTGAATCCGGACGGCGCACTAGTCTGACTGAGAGAAAAATGGTTTAGCCCAGCTGGAGGCTGTCCTGCTCCAAGCATCCAGTGAGTAAATAGGACCCTGGCTACATGGAACCCTAATCCAGTCAACTGAAACAAGGTTATAACTGATGTCTCCATCATTCGACTTCTTCCTTTAAAAAAAAGGACAGACATGTAATACCATGCAGTACACGCCACTGCCTGATGCATGGAGGAGGGAGAACAGCCTGGCAGCATCCAACACACGTCCCGTATCCTCCTAACGCTTCAGTGTTTAGTCCTCCAGACCTACGCCTGCTGTACGTTTTTCCTACATCTGTTTTGTAACGGGAAACACGCCAACACCACCAGCTGGATTAAATCCTCTCATGTGTAGGGGCAGGCCCAGCATTGCAGGCACAACCTCCAAGGAAGAGGAGGGGGGGGGGGGATAGAAAGGAGGGGTGGCAACGTACACCTGATCCTTAAAAATAAAACGATCGCTGTGGCACCGGCCGTGTTCTCAGCTACCTATACATCAGTCCTTTGCGCACAGGGTGCAGGGCCCTGCCTTCAACAATAGGCCGATGCATAATTTTGAGCCATTCTCATACAAATACACACACACACACACACACACAGAGAGAGAGAGACACTCACACACGCGCGCGCGCACGCATACATATGTCGATGGATAGCATAATGCTAGTCGGCCTTTGTTCGTGTTGGATTTATCGTGTGACAGTGCTCAGCAGACATCTCTTCGTTCTTTTAGGAGAAACAACATTATTTCGTGTGGCTCTCCGTGTTGTGCGCAGCCTTGTGGCGCTTCTCCGTTTCATGGAGCTGCCAATGCATCACTTCGGGGTACATATCGGGGTCAGGAGAATCGCTTGCATTCACTTTCTCCCAATCCACTACAGTTCAACTGCAATTGTGTTTTGTCCTTGTTGCAGCGCACACTGGACGTTTAGTCAACAATGGCTGGTGATTGGACTACCCTTCATGCCTTAGTGGGGTCACATGCTTTATTTTAGGTCCTCGAGGCTTTACAATAAAACAGCTTCAGCCTAATTATCGTTCAACACACAGCCTCGTGTTGGAGGCTTGTTGTATGCTCTCTCTTTCTTTCTTTTTTATCTGCAGAAAAGAAAACCCGCACATCCATCTTCTCCGAACAAACACATGACATCATCTTTTTGAAAGCCACAAAACCACGGGAGTGAAGCATCGTAAATAAAACATAGCGGGTTAGCACAGCGATCCTACTGTGGTCTATGGCTGCCTTTCTAACAGTTTTTATTTTCACTCACCAGGTTCAGCACCGTCTCCACGATGTCCCTGTTGCTAACCTCCCCGACCTGGATCAGGCCCACCAGCACGGCGAATTTCATCTGGATATTCCTGATCGGGACAGGGGGGTTGATCACCCCGGCCGGGAGGACCATGGAGCCGGCTGAAGACACCATCCTTTCCCCGGTGGCTCCGGAGCCGGCGCCCGCGGTGACCTGCTGCTGCTGCGGCTGCTGGACGGAGGAGCCCGGCGGCGGCGGATGGGAGTCTCGGTCTGTGTCCGTGAGCGAAGAAGTAGACCCCGGTGGTGCTGAAACCGGCTTCTCGCTCGACATTTCCCTTTGGAAACAGGGAGGAGAGGAGCGGTCGCCGCTGTCTCTCACACCTGGTCTACAAGCGCGAGCGTCTGCTGCTACACAAAAACCATCCACTGCGCAGAAAGAAGAAGAAACAAGGGAGAGCGGTGTTGAAGAAAAGCCCTCTGAATTCACCCTATCCTCCTGGAAATGTGTCGGGATTCATAGAGCTGGGGAAAAAAGGGGAAGGAGGTTTGACAGAACGGTAGTCTCCGCTTCTTTCTCTCTCCTCTCTCTGTCTCGCTCTCATTGGCAGGTTGCAGTCAGTGCGGTCGTCGAGGAGAGAACGCCATGTTGACGCCCCCTGTCTGCGGCAGCGCGCGCTCGCCACACATGCGCACTCGGTCGCTTTCTGGTCGGGCACTGAAGCGGAGTAACATGGAGCCGTCAGTGCATGGGTTCATGCAGATAACAACTGTGAGGGGTTTTGTTCTTTCCTTTTTTTTCCTTTATATATTTGTTTTATATATTTAATGGCTCTGGAGATGTATATGTGGAATAGTGAAGATGAGCTGAATACAGTCATTTAAAAAAAGGCAGCAATAAATACAGGTGGGCATATTGTGGGTGCAGTAAAGGGGTAATTAATATTGAATTCAAGCAGTTTAGGGAGTCTGGCTTTCAGACAGAGGCTATTTATACACTACCGTTCAAAAGTTTGGGGTCACTTAGAAATGTCTTTATTTTTCAAAGAAAAGCACTGTTTTTTCAATAAAGATAACATTAATCAAAAATACACTCTATACATTGTTAATGTGGTAAATGACTATTCTATGTGGAAACGTCTGGTTTCTAATGAAATATCTCCATAGGTGTATAGAGGCCCATTTCCATCAACTATCACTCCAGTGTTCTAATGGTACATTGTGTTTGCTAATCGCCTTAGAAGACTAATGTCTGATTAGAAAACCCTTGTGCAATTATGTTAGCACAGCTGAAAACAGTTATGCTGGTGATATAAGCTATACAACTGGCCTTCCTTTGAGCTTGAAGTTTGAAGAACAAAATTAATACTTCAAATATTAATCATTATTTCTAACCTTGTCAATGTCTTGACTATATTTTCTATTCAATTTTCAATTAATTTGATAAATATAAGTGAGTTTTCATGGAAGACACGAAATTGTCTGGATGACCGAAAACTTTTGAACGGTAGTGTATATTCAGATGCCATCCATCTATCCCACTTATTTATATCCCTAACCGTTGTTTACTTATTTAAGCATTACAGGTTTGCTCTCCTGACACTCAACCCAAGGTATTATATGATTTATTTTCTCCTCTCTTCCCCTTCTAGTGTCCTGGCCTCCTTTTTCTACTTTGCTGCAATCATTTTCATTTCTTGCCCACACTTTCTTACCTCATCACCTCAGTTTTCTATTCTTCTCACGTCTTCTGTTTTGCATTTGCATTCCCATTTCTTTCTTCCTGCGCGCCTAACTGTGTCTGGACCTTTCTCTTTCAATTCGTTTGATGTCATGTTCCTATTAGTATTGACTCACAGGTCCAGCTGGTGTCTCTCATACACACATACTCACTCATACACCTACAGTATCCCCTGGTGGCTGCACAGAACGTGGCTACCGGCTCATACCTCTGTGCGGACGTAAGCCTGTTCCTCACTCCATGTGTTCTTCCACCAGGACACATCTGCCGGGGAGGATTCTCATTAGCAAAGAGGCGATAGAGGCTGATGTGTCTGTCTGGGTGTGTTTTCATAGAGGCAGTGATGCCAGTCTCTTTGATGTCTCGCTCACAATTTTTCTTGAAATGCTGGCTGTTGACAGGGGAACAAGGTGAGGGTGACATGGGAAGTGACATTTTCTGGCTGTGTGTGCGTGTGTGTGTTTTTGTGCAAGTGTGTGTGTGTGCGCAAGTGTCTGTGTGTGTGTGTGAGTGATTGTCCCTTTCATTTCTTTTGTGCCATAGACTGGGTTTAGTAAGAACATTAAAAAAAACTGACATGGCCTCACCCTCTGCTAATATGTAAGATTCTCGAACGATCTCATGTGTGCACATGATGTGCACCAAATATGACACACACACACACACACAACTATTTGCATCTGTTACACACTTCATTCACACTCAGAGAAAAGCAATTTCTCAAACTAACACATGTGGTTGGCTCTTAAAAGAGCCGTTTTGGATATGCTTGGGCATTTCACAGAGTCTTGCCATGGGACAGTTCCTTCAGCGGAGAAGAAGGATCTGAAGGCCTCTCACCCTGATGGCCTCTTTCGCTGAGTTATTAGCAGCGATTCTTCCAAGACCCGGCAGTGGTTCCACCTCTCCAACCGGTACGCTCACTGCAGTTTGGGTTCTCCGCAGGAAGTTATACAGTACGCATGTAGCCTTCACACACTTCTCCGCAAATTCTGGTCGGAGCTCAATGACACGCCTGTACATCCTCCACTGAGAAGAAAGGATCTCCACAACCAGCCGTGCTCGAGAGGGACGGTAATTGAAGATCCGGCGCTCCCTCGTACGGTTTCGGCCGGGGAATGGGCTCATGAGGTTTTTTCCTCAGTGGAAAAGGCTTCATCAGCAACAAAGCGTGTGGCCGAGGTCCTCGGCGAACGGCTTCTAGTAGTGACAGGTCAGCAGGCAGTTGGAGATTGCCAGATTGTAGTGCTTAACCCTTGTGTTGCCTTAGGGTAAATTTGACCCGATTCAATATTTAACCCTCCTGCGGCCTTAGGGTTAATTTGATCCCATTCAATGTTTAATGTCGGTGTTCTTTCGGTAGTCAACAAACAAACATAAAGTGCCTCACATTTAAACTTGGAAAACTATTTTAATTCTAATAATTTTCTGGAGGTTTTAATTGCTGGCGTCAAATTGACCCCAAGGGTAAAATATGTTAGTAAATATAAAGGTAACAGGAGGGTTAAACATTGAATCGGGTCAAATTGACCCGAAGGCGGCATGAGGGTTAAATATTGAATCGGGTCAAATTGACCCTAAGGCAACAGGAGGGTTAAAAGACCACATTATAAGTTAAAAGGCATATATGTATTTAATGTCAGTAGAATTATACCGGGAAAGGTGGAAAGGACTGTGGGACGCGTACCTGAAATGGTACTATGGCGATACACTGCCCAGGACCTACTTCAGCATTTCAAAGTAAGTCTGCCATAAATATATGTATTAACTAGAATGGGCACTCGGTAGAGCGCATACCTTCGCATATCACAAGGTTGGGCATTGAATTATGAACATTTTGGCATTAGTTGCATGCCAATTGGATAAAAATTGACCGCGCTATGGTAAAAAGAAGATTTTGACCTTTTCATGACCTTGACCTTTGACCCGATCGATCCCAAAATCTAATCAAATGGTCCCCGGATAATAACTAATCATCCCACCAAATTTCATGCGATTCGGTTTAATACTATTTTAGTTATGCGAGTAACACGCATACAAATAAATAAATACACGGCGATCAAAACATTACCTTCCGCATTTTCAATGCGAAGGCAACTAACCTCTTGTATATGTGAGTGTATCATATAGTTAAGCTTTACTGATATGTCAAGTGAATACCAGCTATGGATAGGGCATTACACCTTAATTAGACTCATTAAAAACAGCCACATTGACTTTTAGAATGGTAGTAGAGTCTGGTGTTTACCTGTCAATATGTCCAAATAGTATCTTGCTGTTAGATGTGCACACATCAAGGGGGGTTCACATGCAGGCACGCACGCGTACACACACACACACACACACACACAGCCACTACAATGGCAGGCTCTCTCGCACACAAACACACTCCTCTTTGTTTTCAGACAAAGGCTTGCTTCTTCAGCTTTGTCATGATTCCACAAAAGACTTCTTCAGCATAAAGAGAGGTCTTACCAGAGATCTGGTTTGTGATTGGGTAAAAGCACGGACATTGTTCCTCTCTTACTCTCTCTCTTTCTCTCTCGTCCACCATCTCTTTCCCCCCATCTCACCTCAAATAGAGTCCATCAGTTTCCTCTCTGTTCCGTTGCACCTTTTGTAGAGAAGTGTGAAGGAAGTGCAAATGTCCTGTGGGGGTGATGATCACAGTGCTGGCGCTTCCAAGAGTCCAGCGGAGGGCGGAAGGGGGAGGAGAGGTGACATCTATCAGAAATGGTTTGATCAGTCGGTAATGGAGAATCAGTTTGTAGCTAGGCAATTTTCTTTCCGCATATTGGTGCCGGTTAACGTCATATTTGGTTTGACGGTTATCATTTAAACGACTGATAGTTATGCCAATGCCAGGACAAAATTGACACCACATTAGTTTCAGAGTTAAAAAAGCAGGATCAAGGTCCAACAGTTTTAATTTAGGATGTTAATGTCTATTCTGCTTCTAAGTCTCTGTCTCTGCGATTAGAAATAATAGAATAGCAGACTTGTTGATGCACAAAGGGTTGACCTCAGATGGCAACACAGGTAATGACTTCCTGTTTCCAGAGACGGACGTGAGTCATCCTGTGTCTGTGTGTATGTGTGTGTGTGTGTGTGTGTGTGTGTGTGTGTGTGTGTGTGTGCGTGTTTGTGAGTGAGTGAGAGAGAGACACTGTGATAGGGATGGGAGATGGACAGCAACTGATTACAGATCTGGCACAACACAGCAACTTCTCTTTGTAATTTCTCAATTTCATATTATTTCAGCGAACAGATTCAATTTGACTAAGTAGAAACATTTGATCAAAACACTAATGAGCTAAGTTAGGTTACGTTTTATTTTCTGACGTTAATATAGTCAGTTTCTGGATTATTTTCTCTGCATATCTGTGTTTTCGCATGACAACCTTGTGGCTATCATATCGTTAAGATGGTTCTAATCAAAAAGATAATTTATAATAATTTATTTTCAGTCTTATGTTCTGCGATCTTATCTGTTATATTGTTTTCCTTGCTTTACAACACAAAAACATTCATTTAAAAAAGTTAGTGTCAGCCTTTTTACCCCTTCTATAGGTGCAGTTTATTTGTATATTAAAGTAAACCAATTAATTGTGTAGAAATCAAGAACATGTCATTCTTGAAAACTATTAAAACATGGTTTGCATTAAAAATAGTACAAATATTATTTATTTGCTTAAAATAAAACTGAATCAAGTAAAATACTTTAAGTTTTCATTCATAAGGGCAAAAGACAAGATGTTCTCATTGCTCCTTTTCTTAGATCCTCTATACGAAATACTTGAAACAAGTCATATTCCCTCTCTCACTCAGTTACTCTAATACTGCTGGAATTGCAGAGGACAATCCTCAAAGGACACCACAAAGTAGCGTATTAAAGTTTTAAAGATAAAGAGTGCACTATATATAAGTCTGAAGGAAAGAGCGCATGAGAGGAAAAAAAGGTCACCCTGTTAAAATCGCATGTCCTCAATAGTGGTCATTGTCACGTTATTACACTTCTCCATCGGTTAAGAAGATTACACCCTCTTTGCTCTCATGAATTCTTTTCAAACCCCCCTCTGGATGAACTCAGAAGCATGTGGAATTGAATGTTTTAAAACAAGCTTATTTTATCTAATTCAAGAAAAAAAGACATTTTTGAAACCATTTTCTAAGCCATGTGACAGTTTCCCATTTTTATTATCCAAATGGTTCAGAGACATTTGTAGTAGAAAGCACTCCCTTTTGGTGTAGAGAGCTGTCACCGGGGATGAAGGAGGGCGATTCTTTGACAGGGGTCACGACCCAGGATCAAGGCCCGGGGGGCTGGAGCGCTGGGCTCCTGATCTGTGGCGGTGGCCTTGGAAAACCCAGCTGAGATGAAACCGGCACTTCAGTTTGATGGAGATACGTCCAGTAGCTATCCAGTTTGCTATCGGCACTTGTGTTGTCAGTCAACGATCCAGTATGGCTCAATCTCCTCAACCCCATGGACCCTCAAGCCCCCCCTGATGAGTCAATTAATGTGCAGTCTTCAAACTCGCTCGACTTTTATTTAAAATTCTACTCGAGATTTCCATTTAAATCCGTCACGTTGAATCACTGCGCAGCACCATAATTGACTGAGAGTTTAGACATTTACTCAATACAGAAGTGTGAGACATATAGCTTCAGAGGCAGTGTGATAAGATCATACTTCATAACTGACATTGTTGGACAGTGGGTAAAAATGCGCACTGTAAAAAAAAATCCACAGGAATTTACTGTGTTTTGTTTCACAGTAAGTTACTTGTCAATGGCTGCCATTTAATAAGTGAATTTCACAGTGCGTTTCTTCCTGTGATGTTATCAAATAGCTCCGTATAGGGGACGTGAGTGGATTAAAGGGACAGAGTCAATGCCCATATGCTTGATTGGTACACATGGTGTCAGGACGCTTACTCGCTGAGTTTACTAGCCCGCCTGTTTGTGGTTTAACCCCGTCATACGCGTCGATGAGGGGGCGTGGCTTATCTCCGTTACTTTGCTCCGTGGAAAAATATTTTCCGCCATCCGCCACGGAATAATTAACCACTTTTTCTACGTTATACTTCTTGTGGAAATGGCACACGCGTCGTAACATCTAGCGCCCCGGTGTGAATGACTTCCGCATCCAGCATCACGAGAGCAGCAGCAGCCAATTAGATCCAACAGCGGAGCAGCTCAGCGCTGATTGGCTCTCACAACGCAGCGTTCTGGTTCTGTGCTGTGACGTCGCTAGTGACATCACGGAGCACCGTTGTATATAGAGCAGACTCGAGCGCTGTTCTGAGGTCTACTTGAGGATCTGGGAGAGTCCTGGGGACCAGAATATGGTAACCAGGATGTGTACCCTAGGTACTCGTAAATACATGGTGAACTAATCTTACATGAGGTTGTTCAGCTGTAGTAAGACGACATTGAAGGCCTAGATAGAAAATGCACGGCCCGCCACTGGTATGTACACATCCAACCAGATACCTGCAGACAGATGCAGAGAGCAACTAGCTGGGCAACATGATGGAGCATTTAGCTGCTAAAGAGACAGATATTCCCCTCAGGAGTTGGTGGAAACGGAGCTAAAAGAGAGTGAATATTGAACTTCTTCACCAGGTGTCCAGAAGCAAAACTCCAAATGACAGAGCACATTGTGCATTAGTGTGTGTGTGTTTCAAGTGTACAAACTTATACTCTCAAAAACCTATACATTAAAATAGCCCATAGTTTCCACTGTCAGCATACCAACATTGAGACGACCTGGCACCACTCGCAAGCCGAAGTCGGTACCTTTCACAAAGCTAAGCATCCCATTTTTAATTACGGAATAATGACGTGGCTATCTTTGAAAAATCTGGAGGGTCAACATTTGTCACAAATCTTCAAAGACGGTTAGCACCCGGATGATAACATATTTGATGATAACATATTTGATCCGCTGTATGATAAATTAATAAAGACGGTCCTAAATTGCACCTCTTTTTCCTTAATCGGAACAAAGATGTAACGCTTAATTTATGCAACTTGAAATAACATTTTAAATGTTCTTTTCAAACACGTAGAAAATAAAGCATACATGTTTTATTCATTTATTACAAATAATGCAAGGGCATACATCAATTTGGCAATCTACATTTTTCGAGCAATAGTCACAAAATATATTTTCTTTCTCCATTTGGAAAGAGGATACTGAAAAGAAAACATTTAGTGCTGTAATAAGACCTTCTGGGCTTTTCAACGATCGGAGGGTAGTTATCTTTCAGAAAATCAGCTGCTTTAATCTAAATTTAATTAAAAAACACCAGAGGCACAAACTCTGTTCTTGAGCAGCGCTAACGAGTTTGCCAGTGAGGCACCTGGGTCAATAAGGAGGAACATCCAGCTGACCTGTCCAACAGAAAATTGATTAGTCAGAAACAGACGTTAGCACCATCTCCACCAACTGCAACACCAAATCAGACCAGTGATGTAAAGTGCCTGAGAACCCTAATTAAGGCCACGCCCACCTTCAAACTCATCAGACAAAAATATAAATATACCTAAAAGTGCTTCTGTTGGAGCTACAGTCGGTGTCTCGATGTACAGCGTGTCCATGCTGACACACACACACACACACACACACACAGAGTCATCAGTTATATAATGCAGTGCAGAATCTGTATAAAAATGCCTGCTGCGTGTCATAGTGTAAACCAGGGTTCGGCAACTTTTTTTAAATATGAATTGCTCTCAACATTAAGGTTAGTATTAACTTTCATTATGACACCACATCAAAATTAGAACGTCCAATGGATCTGTCATTTCGTTCCATCCATTTAGGCAACGTGCATTTTGTCCCACAGACAGGACATTGTACGTCAGTGCTGCCTCCTCCTCTTCAGTTGTGTTCTTCAAACATGACTATGATGTTTTTACTTGATTATTTGTTGTTATTAGTTTTTTACTATAAGAAACTTATGAGCACATCTCTGGTAAACACAAGATATAAAAACGGTGCTTTCGTGTGATTCTTTGAAGAAACTCAGTTGTATAGATCTCCAGACTAAATCAACTAATCCATTAGTTGACAGAATTGTCAACAAGGAATCTAATTGGTTCACAACAGTCCTAACATAATTACACATGACAGCACAATACAAGAATTTGCCATCCTGATGAAAACATACACATCTGAGTTGAAATGAACCCTACCGACCTTCCACCAATCGAGTTCATCAACAAAATCCTTCAAATGAGCAACACGTGACTGAATTTGCACCTAACTCTGAATTATTGATTCAATGTCCAGCTTTTCTTGCTCTGAAGGTTTTTATATACTGATGTCTACAAAAAAGGATTGAAAAGATGATGCACTACGCTTTTGGTTTCCTCCAGCAAAATTATTGACATCCACAGCTGGACACATCTGTAATGAATGTCTCATAGTCAAGCTCAACCTGTTTGCCATAACAGTGACAAATGTAAACGGTGACCTTAACCTTCATGAAGTTCATATGAACTACTGCAGTACTATATCTGCATGGATATGTGTTCCCAGAATGCCACATCATTAGATCGGGGTTATTTATCTGATGCAGTCTGTTCAGCAGTGTTGAAGTCACATCTGCTAAAGAACAGACTCGATTAATAACAAGATCCAGCTGTGGACCGTATGTACTGAAATTAAGTGATCTTATTCTTTTGAAATCCTTTGTTTCAAAACATTTCACACATGCTTCACTGATGCATGTCATTAATTATGCATTTCTTTAGTGAAAGTATGCCTAAAGCATACACTCAAGGATACTGTACACACACAAGTGGCAACATGGGCTCATGAATAATTCATCCGTTGGATAACTTATTCATTAATGCCCTTATCATGGTTGTCTGGAAGAAGACACTGGATTAGTCTGAGAAGAGACACATCTGTTTCCCCGTGTCTGACTCGCTCCCTGCTCAGCTTTATAGCGTGAATGTGGGAGAGATAAAGAGCAACAACATAAAACAAGCGTCAGAAGTCCAGCACGACAAACTCTGAGTTCAACTTCAACTTCCAATTCTTGGAATAGTGTGAATCTGACGCTGGTCTCTTTAATGAGATACGGTTACCTTTTTGCAAATTCTGCTATTTTTGGTCTGTTAATTAGAGCGTTACATAAGCAGGCGGGGTTAAGATAAGCCATCGCGTCTGCAATTATTTTAGCATATCTGTAATGGAGGAGAATATATATTAAAAATGAAAGGAAAACGAAAAAAATGGATCAGCTTTGTGGTATTTAAAGCGTAGAAAAAGTATAAAAGAAAATGAAAAGGCTATAAGCCTGCATTCAGAAATCATATCCGAAAGCACTAATAAATTAAGTTGATCTTTATCAATTATAAATACATTTAGGATATTCTTAAGTGTATTTTTTGTGCATATTATTTTGGTAACTTTAATGCAATTACTCAGAACAACACAGATTACAAACTTTATTGATGTGTTGATTCAGTTTGATAACAGACTGGACTTCTATACATTAAAAATAAAATAAAAAAAGAATACTAACTTACCATATTCAAAAGGTTAGCATCGATTATCATTGGTGTTAACATGCATTGCAGAAATTGAATCTTCATAGAGAAATCTTTCCAATATGCCTATTATAATATCTTCCCCACCAAGGCAACAAACTAGATTTCCAGTTTTAAATATTTTAGGCCTATTATGTTCCATGGTATACAATAAAAAACCTAAAAAGTGAATTTAAATAGTCTGTTATGTTTACTTGAGTTAGTGAGCAGAATTTTGTATCTGTACTTGAAGTCATAAATCAGTAAAATCTGAACAGACAGACGTCATACTCATATTTTTAGATTCACTACTTACATTTCCCGGGACTCCGATGTCCATGGCGAATAAACGTCCCCACACCCCCTTTATAAACTAGGCTCTTTATAACAGCAGAGCTTGCCACATAATTACATTTTAAAGTGTCCATAAGTGTCAACGTGCTCCAGTGATAGGTATCTGTAAATCCATGGATGTATCGCCAATAGTTAATCCGGTATATACTTTTAATGTGTACAAATAGGGGTTCAAGTCGTTGCCTGAAGCAAACTAACTGACTCCACGGCAGAATTATACTCTGTGTTCACATCCCTCAAACTCCCTAATCCTGGAAACTAGTGGGCACGATAACCACAACATCGGGGATGTAGGACAAAGAATAATAGAACTACAATTTGATTTCTACAAACTTTTTCCATGTTGCAATCGGTGTCAGTATCTTTTTCATGACTCTTTAGATTTCTACAACACCCGACGACACTCTCCTCTATTCATAAAGATGTTTATGTTGTTCAAGAGAGGGACGTAAAGACTTCTTGGACGTGCACTTCCTTGTTCTTTCCAGAAGAGGTCACCGTCAAATCCCTTTGAGGGTCACCCTGTGTGGAGGACCACTGATGACCTTATTGACCCCTCTGCATTTTATCTGAAGATAACAAGAAACAGCGCTGCACGAGCAGGTTACACTTTCTTTTTGGACAGTCTACGTCTATGTTTGCTTATAAAAATGTACACACTTCATAAATCAATGAATGTCCAATAGAGAATGTATAGAATAGAGAATATATGACTGAGTTTTCTTTTATTTATTTTTCTTATTCTGTCTTTTTGTTGTTGTTTATCCTATGTTTTACACTTATTTCTCTAAATATGTATAACTAAAATGAGCATCATCGAAAAATCTGCACATGCAATGTTAATTGTTTGAAAGACATCTGTAAGTGTCTAATTGATTCCGACTTTCAATTAGAAAAAATAATGAAAAAATAATTAAATAAAGTACCCCTTGGGGATTTATTGTATTCAGTTGGGTTAAAAAATACAACGCTTGAGTCACCTTGTCAGTAATCTGTTCTTTTCTTTTTCATGGTGTAATTTGCAACATGATGTTCCTCATTTGTCAGTGGAGCCGAAGTACACCCACGGTGCCGAGCGTCATTGACATTCAGGAGCCGTAACCGCGTGCCCTAGATAACATCACCGACATGCTAAACGGGGTAGGAGCTCAAAGTAATGTTTCACACATTCCTTTGTTGTTACAGGGAGAGTGGCGTCTGTGTTGAAACACCTCCGTCGCCCTCTGCGAGGCTCTCCATCTGACACGGCCGAGTAGGTAAATGTGATTGAGTATTGATCCGAGCTGAGTTTACGCAGAGAACATCTTCATCGGGAGAGAACCCACTGATGATGACTCATAAACCCCCGAAAACATTCTGCATGCAGGCCCGGTGTCCAGATTCATCCGTGACCTTCAGACTCCAGTGTGGCGAGAGCACCACTCCGTGGACACGAGGGCACATGACAAGGACAGTGGGGCGACTGAGGGTCAGTGGTTAGCGGGTTCGTCTTTCAACCAGTTGGCGGGTCAATCCCCGCCCGGTCGATGTGCCCTTGAGCAAGACACTTGACCCTGAGGTGCTCCCTGTTGCTGTGTCTACGGTGTATGAATGTAACAGGATTGTAAGTTGCTTTGAATAAAAGAATCAGCTAAATGACATGTCATGTAAAAAGGAAAACATTGCACGCATGTATTGATTTGTGACGTTATTATGCCACGTAACGTTAAAACAATTTAGTGTCAGAGATATTTCCAAAGAAAACTACGATTTGTTGAATTTTTAGATGTTTTATTATCTTATTTAGTAACAATGGTTCTGTCACTGTCAGAAATCACCACCCTGGTCTCAGCGACTCAGATGGGTTTGAAGCCTCTTCCCACACAGCCGAGGGCTCGCGTCAAAGTCACTCACTCGCTCTTTGTCTTTCTCACACATATTTACACACACACACACACACACACACACACACACACACACACACACTTGGCACACCAGCAAACAGCGTCCACGCAGGATTTTGGTGGCACTGGAGAGATATTGTATCATAGCAACGCCTACAGCCTGAAACATGACAGATATATAAGCCAAGGCAGTGCCACGGCAGAGCAAGTTTTATTCCGCGAATGCTTTAGTAGGATGGAGAATTCTGGAAAGTTCACATTTCAACATATCAATATGATAGGAAGACCCGGAAAAGCTACGATGGTTGATCTGCTGGCACAGAAAAAGCGGCATATCTATATTTACAATAAAGGCGGTTCGTGTATCTAAAGTGCAGATACACGGGCGCATCCACACACACACACACACACACACACACACACACACACACACACACACACACACACACACACACACACACACACACACACACACACACACACAATTTCAAACATGCTTCCCGGAAGCAGTGAAATGGTCACATGTCTTAGACATTGTATATAACATGACAGCAACAACAACAAAAGGTGATACAGTATACATGTATATATAATGACAATGATAACTTTAAAATAAGATTTAGATAAGATTAACACTGAGAATAGTGACAAGTAAATCAACAGTGATATCCAACACAATGTTTCCATATCAGCACATGTATGGACCTGATGAATGTTTTTGCCCTTTGTGGGATCCAGATCCCTCGTGTGCTTGAGCTATATATATATATGCATATATAGTGCACGTCTCACAATGCAACACTGACACAGAGCCACACTGTACTGGTCCTGGTCATTCCAAATAACAGGGATATTTTTGGTGGGATTTATGCATCTTCATCTGGGGAAGGCTCCATCATAATCAAGTGCCTTTTATAAATGTGTATACCCAAAATAATTTTGTCACAGCTTTCTAGGAGCATTAGTTTATAAATGGACAAGTTAATAAAATATAGAGAAAGAGATCAAATTAGATTATTTTATGAACATGCAAGATTATTAAAAGCAGGATTAAGAGTCATTTGAGGACTGAATGTCCTCACAATGAATGGCAATGCTTTGGTTGGGTGATGTCATTTGCTGTTGTTTATTTCATGTCATTGTTGTTTGATGGTGGAAAAAAGCAGATCTGCAGTGTATGTGTCCTGGTTTTTCAGGTATTGTCAATAAAACAATTGAAGAAAAATAGTTAAGAACAGTTTTAATCAAATTAGTCGTTTGTATTCCACTGGCAGGCCATGTGAAATTTTAAAGAGATTTTAAGAGATGGCGATAAAATAGATTTCTAAAAGTAATTTACCAATACAAATATGGGTATTCTACTTTACTTGTGTCCTTTATTATTATTATTATTATGTTATTTTTACATGCTATATCATCAGTACCAGCTTTATCAAATGAAGGTGTTAAGAGATGGAAATCATCTCAGGATCACACCGTCTGGTGCTGGATGTTTCCTTGTTTGCAAGATAGAGGATTTAGAAGAATAATCCAGAGCAAATACTGAAAAATACGCTCTGTCTCCACAACTCCTCCAAAAAAATCGACATGGTTATGAGATTATTATATGAAGCATCAATATCTATTCAAATAAAATCGAATTAGCCGTTTCACATTTGGAATTGGAAACCGACGTCTCCTCGGTGGGGGAAACAATGAATGGTAGACAATTCAATATTTATGGTATAAATAAGTGGCGATATGTTGTTATGCAGAATTGATGGAATACATGGCAAAAAACTCCCTTTTTTCTGTGAATGACGGTAACTCAGTTCAGTACGCTACAGTACGGCTGCTTGTGGCTCAGCAGTGGAGGAAGGTACTAAAGTCCGCCGCCTGGATGATTCCCCTCTGGGCCTCTCAGGCCCCGCTGCTGTGGCTGTGGGGCCCCAGATGAAGCTTGATGTCTGGGGTTCAGCTCTTGGCCTCGGGGCTCGTCTGATCCGACGACTGAAAAGAGGATCGGATCCTCTGAGCTTCATTAACACACAGGTAACCGAATGCTTTGTTGTACCACTCTGGAGATCTTCCCCTGGAACAACAAAAGCAAAGCAGCTACATTAACGACTGCATTGTTTAAAACATTTTAAAAAGCGTTAACGTTGAGAGCTCTTGAAGTCTCGCCCACACCTGAGGTCCACTCTGGAGATGTGTGTGAGTCTGGTCCTCCCGGTCCCACAGGGCTCCAGGAGGTACTGTGACTCCAGCACCACCCCCCTCACTGCTCCCGTGCTGGGGCTGTCGTCGTGTTCTATGGACACGCACACCAGCGCACAGGAGCCTTTACTTAGGTCTGTACGCCACGATCTGAGGGGGGGAGAGAGAATGTGGGAGTGGGAGATATGGTTTGATAACAACTAATACATTTTTAAATTATCTTTTATGGATTTATTTAGTTTCTACTGAGAAACAGTCAGTAATGGCTAACAACAAATCATGCCGCTGATATCTTTATTTTAAATATCTTATATATGTACTTTTTGATGTGCCTGTACATTTGTCAAAAAGATGCACAATCAGAAAAAAAACTAAAAACTAATACATATTTATATTGTTGACTAATCTGCAGATTATGTAAATGAATTAATCGGTGCTCTATAAAACATCTGAAAAAAAATTGTCTGACAAACAAAGCAAAATAATAGATAAGATAAGCAGCAGATTCCCACATTTGAAAACTGCAACTCTCTCATTTTTAGTTTTCTCACTTGACATTGATGCCAACTATAATTTTCTTTTGATGGGCTAATCGACATAAAGTTTCAGCTTTGCTTTTTGTCGTTGTTGCTTTTCTACACATTTATGTATTTTAGGGAATGCTTCAGCAGGTTGTGTATAAAATACATTTGAAACTCCGCCCCCAAAGCATGCAAATATTTGAATTCATGAATCCTGACCTGAGTACCACATAGTCACAGCTGGGGTGCGGTTCCATGTTGTAGTAGGAGTACTGGTACACGTCGGTCTGTTTATCCAGCGTCTCCAGAACCTTCTCCTGCTGTAGATCCGTCTGCCACAGGGGGCGCTCTCTCAGCAGCCGCTGCAGCACCTCGTCTGGAGTCGCCGACACCTCCACACACACTCGCCATCGCCTCAGAGGGTTTCCATCTCCCACCTTACACACACATCATGAGTGTTACCATTTGTTCGGATGGTGTTCAAAAGAGATTCGACCCGTACCTGACAAGTATGTGGGTCTCCATGCACAGAGATGTGTTTAAAGAACTGCATTTTCTACCAGAAGGAATAACAGCAAATGACAGGTACCTCCTAAAAATACTAACAATAGCAGCAAAAAATACTGAAATAATTAAAGAAATCCACGAGATGGAAAAAATGACATTCCTTCTGAGACTGAGAAGGGACATGTACACAGCTAGATGAACAAAATGGACAAAATATATGTAAATATAACGAAGTTGGCAAGTGACACGCCCTCCCTAACCTCACAGGATTTGGGACTTTGTTAGCGCCAGAGACTCAGCATCTCTTAAAAAGAAAAAACTATGTTTCACCAAGATGCAACCCATATACACTACCGTTCAAAAGTTTGGGGTCACTTAGAAATGTCTTTATTTTTCAAAGAAAAGCACTGTTTTTCAATAAAGATAACATTAATCAAAAATACACACTATACATTGTTCATGTGGTAAATGACTATTCTAGGTGGAAACGTCTGGTTTCTAATGAAATATCTCCATAGGTGTATAGAGGTCCATTTCCATCAACTATCACTCCAGTGTTCTAATGGTACATTGTGTTTGCTAATCGCCTTAGAAGACTAATATCTGATTAGAAAACCCTTGAAGAACAAAATGAATACTTCAAATATTAATCATTATTTCTAACCTTGTCAATGTCTTGACTATATTTTCTATTCGATTTTCAATTCATTTGATAAATAAAAGTGAGTTTTCATGGAAGACACGAAATTGTCTGGATGACCGCAAACTTTTGAACGGTAGTGTATATAAGTATAAAACTTAGTTAAAGATACCCTGTGAATAGAACTCTTTGAATATATAGATCTAGAGATCTGTTTGGTTGACCCAATTTATGATTGACTGACAACATTGGTGAAGTGTTGCATGGTTGTTTTGATTTTTTGTTTCCTTATTTATAATTATTTTCCTGCTTTAACATTTTTATTTTAGTGTTTCCTTATGGCTCTTCTTGGCCAGATGCATTGTTAATTTGTACTTTATTTCTATTTACTTTTATGTTGTATTATTATGATGCATTCTTACTTGTGAAGGTTGTATTTCTGTAAAAATACCTAAATAAAATATCAAATATAAAAAGCTGAATTTTATTGTACTTCCTGTGGAGAACTGGGAAATCTGCAGTATTATAGTAGTATTCTAGATTCTAAACGCATGTACGAAGATGCCTCTTTTCCCTTCTTTCTTTCTTTCTTTCTTCCTCCCCTCTCAAACTCCGACAATATTCCAGAAATTCAATGACAGATGAAATACCTTTTTGAATGCCAGTTCTGTGTGGTCGGTTGTCGAGCGAGACACCCAGCCTCTGCTCTTATCTTTGGCCTCTTCCAGCAGGTTCTGGACCAGCCTTTCTAGGTGCGCGTGATAGGATCCCTCCTCATCCTCCTCTTCCTCGTCCTCATCCACTTCCTCTTCGTGAGCCTTGCACAGCTCGTCCAGCGGGGGCACCATCAGCTCAGCCTCCATGTAGGAGTTGCGTGACTGGGTCACCATCTCCTCTGTGATCTGGGGGGACAGCCAGAGGACGTGCATCACATCACATCGCGCCGCATCAGCTCAAGTCTGAGTAATACCACGTCTGGAGCAGAAAATAGACCTTGGCAAACAAAAAGAGTGCAATTTGACACCATTGTCCCTTCAACATTGGAGACAACAGAGATTTAAAACCGTAGCCATAGCTGCTCCTGTTACATTTCTTTGAGTAGAAAAGGTGAACAGCTTAATATTAAATGTCCTCTGCCTTTCTGTTATCTTACAAAAACCTTTAAACAAATACATTTTATATAAGATTAGACCATTCTTGCTCTTGTGAAAACTCTTAAAACCACATTAAACTACAACATGTATGGTGAAGTCTCTGAATAGGTTTTCCCTGCCAGCCGTAGTATATCCAGTACACGCTGTCAGCCTCAAGGTAATGATGATATACAGCTTTATAAATGATCTCAATACGCACAATAATGCCGAGGCCTCGGAAAATAACAACTCAGCGAGGGAAATATCTCGACGCTTCGCAGATATTAATGTCACATATTCCTAGTCAATTTAATTCATTTGCGCAACTTCTATCACTCACTTATTATCTTGCACTCTCGTGGAAACAAAGTAAATTGTGAATCCTCACCTGAAAGAGACACTGGCACTCGGTGATCATGTGACACAGACCCTGGGTGGCCGCCAGGTTCTCATTCAGGTCTTTCTGATCGGGACGTCCCGTCGTGTACTTCTTCTGGATTGACCTTGACGAATAGAAATTATACAGAATATGCAGAATATGACTCATTTACCTCGAGGGATGTACTTGAAGAGGTAAAAGCAATTTATATCACAAGAAGGTCTTACAGATAGCACGCTGACTTTCCATAACATTGACATTTAGACATGGGGGTAAGTTACAGGAAATGAAGTCACCATGATAGTCATGGTAGCAGTGGTACGAGCTGTTTTCCATCAGCATATTAACTATTCACTTTTATTGTCATTACCTTCGCATTGAAAATGCGGAAGGTTATGTTTTGATCGCCGTGTATTTATTTATTTATTTATGTGTATGCGTGTTACTCGCATAACTAAAAAAGTATTAAACCGAATCGCATGAAATCTGGTGGGATGATTGGTTATTATCCGGGGACCATTTGATTAGATTTTGGGATCGATCGGGTCAAAGGTCAAGGTCATGAAAAGGTCAAAATCTTCTTTTTACCATAGCATGGTCAATTTGTATCCAATTGGCATGCAACTAATGCCAAAATGTTAATAATTCAATGCCCAATCTTGTGATATGCGAAGGTATGCGCTCTACCGAGTGCCCCTTCTAGTTTTTCTATGCGAGCGTTGGTGTTTCCGTCCGCTTGTGACTGCACCTTGGTGAGAGCGACTCGTTCTTCAGGATGCTGAGGTGGAAGAGTGAAGGCCCCAGACAAACGGCCAGATTCATCGGCGTCATCTGGTTCTCCTCCACCAGCAGAGTCACGTCACGCAGGAAGTAGAGCAATGCCTGCAGGACCTCCCTGTTCTCATCCGGCATCAGCAAGATGGCCGCTCTGACGGCCTGCAGCCTCTGCTCCTTTGGGACATCTAAAAGAAGAAAAAAAGATGAGAGGAAGTGAGTGATTGATGACGGAGAAAAAGTCTCAGTTCCCAACATCCAGTCATGTCTTTTAGTACAAAGATTCACATTTCATACACATAAAGCATACACAGAGCAAGACGTTAACATTCTACTTTGTATATCAAACAGATGTGATGAATGACATCATGAATATTCCAGTGAAACAGTTCATAACTAGAATGGGCACTCGGTAGAGTGCATACCTTCGCATATCACAAGATTGGGCATTGAATTATGAACATTTTGGCATTAGTTGCATGCCAATTGGATAAAAATTGACTGCTATGGTAAAAAGAAGATTTTTACCTCTTCATGACCTTGACCTTTGACCCGATCGATCCCAAAATCTAATCAAATGGTCCCCGGATAATAACCAATGATCCCACCAAATTTCATGCGATTCGGTTTAATACTTTTTTAGTTATGCGCATAACACGCATACAAATAAATACATAAATTAATAAATAAATAAATACACGGCGATCAAAACATAACCTTCCGCATTTTCAATGCGAAGGTAATAATATTAAAACACAATGTTTTTTAACAGATGACACAGTTTTGCTGACTGAAATTCCATCAAGGCGTAACAATTAAAACCACTGACAGTCGCTTCCTCTGAGGCAGATGCTGCGATGACACGTTCCGGCATTCATAGCTCCGAGGCGACTTACACTGGTAAATATGCAGGAAGGTTTCCCCCAGCTTGCTTGTTAGCAGCGGCTCCGGCAAGTCTCGGAAGAACTGTTTCACCATGTCGGCCACGTCGTAAGCCGACTGGTCCTCGTAGCTCACGGAGTCGGGGGACAACTCACACTGCTGCCTCAGAGCCTGAATACGGGACTTCACGCCAGATTTGCGGAACAATCCCACCTGAGATGGGAAGGAAAGAAGAGGAAGCCAAATGTTGGAAAACCACTGGTTTATTGCTTTGTGTTTTCCCAGGGGCGTCGCTAGGCCTATTTTAGGGCATTTTTGAAAGAGCAAATTCGAACTACAAGAAATAACTATCGACATCTCTCGATTCGTTGAACTAAAATATATATTATTATTATATTTGTTTCCATTGAATGACATATTTGACACTAAACTAGATCATCTTTATCTCAGTGATAGTGTTTCAATGAGCATAAAATATCACTATGAAACCTGAAATTCTGTCTATTGTGTTAACTGAGCAACAATCACACTTTTTCTGATTGAACCAATCTATGAGTTGTCGGAAACAATGGATATCTGGTATCCCTCCCTCAAAAAATAGCTAAAAATACCCAAACGTGCTACTCCCCTTGGGGCTTAGCCCCCCCCCCCCCTTCTTTAAATCCTACAAACGCCCCCGGTGTTTCCTAAACTCATCATTCTACATAAAGTAAAGTGTAACTAATAACTGTAATAACACTTGTTTAAAACTATTTCAACAAGAACTGCAGTATCATGGCATGGAAGTACTGGAGTAAATGTACTTAGTTACATTTAACTTCTGATTAGCACTGTGTATATGGACATATATAAATATATATACATGGTACAGACTCTTATAAATGCGTTTTGCTCTCTAACCTGGTCCAGACAGTGTGTTCTGAGGTGGCTGTGGGCCTGTTGTAAACACAGTGGGAGCGGAAAACCACAGCGCTGGACATGGATGATGAGGGGAACACCAAACACACTCTTCTCTTTGTAGTCTGGCACCTTCATGCGCTTCATAAACTTGGGCACAGACCTGGGAGCGATAGACAGAAAACAATTAGGGGAGTGTGTTGGAGGAAAGATGCTCTTTCCCTTCATGTACATGCTGGTCAACAGACTTTCTCTCCCAGGGATAATTAAAAACAAAAAGTGAGTTTGTGAATCTAAAGCCAGTATTTTGACCTAGACTGGCGTCCAAAATGATACACAGACCCGCTATAAGTGTATATGGAGTAGATGTTATGGGTTTGTGTGAAGGTGTTGGTGCATATGGTCCTGCTGTTTTAGCTCTGATGTAGAGAAGTTGACACACATACATATCACACCGTGTAAAATTCCCAGAATTATGGATAAATGCATGAAATATGAGCCCCATAGTACAGAAGAGCAGAGAAACATATGGACGATGCCTGTGGCAGAGTGTATACCCACCATGTCCAGCCGTGTTTATTAGACATTGAGTATTTCTCCATGATGGCGGTGAGGCGGAGCAAAGAGAACTTCTGCAGCAGGCTGAGCTGGCCCGCTGATTGGCTGCTGATCTGCAGCGAAGATGCCGGCTGCTTCAGATGATCAGAGATTCTGAAGCTGGGCCATCGGAGACTGGGATGAGGGAGAGAATACCAGGAAAGAATGAGAAACACACAGTGATTCAGTCATTGTAAAGGCCTCACCAGGCAAAGTTAAAGACAATTACTACTTGGGTCTTGTTTCCATTGATTTAGACATATTTCCTATTTATAATAATAGCGTTGTTCTCAAAGACAATCTTCTCTGACATCTGGAAATGATGAGACCAATCAGAAAACCTCCAGGTGAGTTCCAATTTGTTTTGAAAAGAAAAACAAATGTGAAACAGTGAAATACCCAAACTGCTTATTGTTAACATCCATCGTAGTTCATAGACCAAGTTTCTGGTTCTTCTTTGACATTCTGCACCACAGCTTTCCTCTGCATTGAGATATTATGACTCACGCTTGTGATTTTACTCACCGTGGTCTTGTCAGCGAGGCCCCGACTCCAGAGTCCCGCCTCTCCCGATTGGTTCCTGTCGAATCGGTGTCAATCAAGAAGACCCCAGCTCTCTCGCCTTCACTGGGGGTGGTCCTGCCCTCCCCCGTCTCATCCTCCGGCAGCACGCTGCGGCTCCAGTGGTCCACTATTTGCTGCAAGCCGCTGACGTGCTGGATGATGTCGTCGAGGTGAGGGAACAGATTGTCCTCTTTCTCCAAGTCCATCAGGTCTCCTGTGCTGGCGTAAAGGTGGGAGCCCGGGACATTGTCGTAAACACTCACCCTGCTGCCACGTGGAGCTCCGGGACAGCGGGGCTTCGACAGAGGTTTGCTCGACCAGGGCTCACCCGGGCCATTATTGGGGGGAGATCTTTGGCCCTGTGTCTGGAGGCCAAATGTTCCATCACCAGGGGAAGGCACCAGGCTCTCTATGGACAGAGCCTTCGGAAAGGTGCCCGGCTTATGGTCTTTGGGGATGTGAACCAGGAGGTTTTCATACGAGTGAAACTGGTTTCTGCCAAACGGGCCGTGTCCTTCAGGCCTCTTCCCTTGAGAAAGCAGCTCCGCGTCCTCCAGATACACGCTGCTTCTCTTGCTGGCGCTGCGTTGTTTTGCACAGGCGGGCTCCTTCGCGCCGGGCGCCACCGCCTCGCCGACGGGACTCCGCGCGGACCGGTCTTTACGGTCGTCGGTAAGCGACGCGGGGGAGGTGTCCCCGTCGGGTTGGTGGTTGTGTTCCAGTTGGCTGATGGGAGTACACTGGAGCACCTGGAGCGCGTGAGGCTCCTCGCCCTGTAACACCGGCTCGCCGATGACCAGAGGCGCCCGGCGGTTTGAGCCTTTCCGCTTCGACGACGGCCCCCAGGTGCGCATTAATTCCATGCGGCGCAAAAAATCTTTGGCTTTGCTCCGCCCTCCTTGCCCGTGACGAACGCTCTTCATCGGCAGGGAGTTGTAGTGCAGAAGATCCCGATGGGGGTGGAAGGAGGCCGAGAGAGACGCCATCGATATCGAGTCAGGTATGGCGGAGGCGGAGTCCTCGCTGTGCAACGAGGAGATCTCCGTGATCTCCTGCTCGCTCAGGTCCGACAGCACGCTCTCGATGCTCACCGTGCCGTGCAGCAGAACCTCCCCCGGACCCGTCGGGCTGCTTTCGGCGGTGCTGTCCAACAGGAAGTCTTGCAGGCGCGACCAGCGTCTGCTGCTCCACTCGAACGTCCACCTTTTACTGAGAGCCAACGGGTCATCTTCATCAGAGTCATCACCCTGTGGAACCAGGAAGGAGTTAGGACAGAGTCGAACTATTGCAACACATGGCTCTAAATAAGAGTTACTTTTCAATTAAGATCATCTGTTGTGTTCTTATATCAAAAAAATCCAGATTGACTTTTATTTCACTTATCGGCCATTTTGGATTTAGTTTTATCATTGATTTATTGTTGGACATATTTGGATAACTGTCCTTTATTATCAGCACTACTGATTAGAAGATATCTGGAATATATCTGGTCATGAATACAAATAATACAAATCATAATCTATGATAAATTCCAGTTTGAATTCCCATCAATTTAGAGCGAACATCAAGTTTAAATGGTGAATCAACGTAAGGAGCAAGGCATCACATTTTCAGATGTACATTGATTAGACCAGTGATTCTCACTAGTGGGTCGCGGGTTTGCCTGGGCAAATTTAAAAAAGAAAAAAAATTTCATCCTGTTATTTTATTTTGAAGGGGCTTTTTTATGCAGCGGACTGTCGTTTTCTTTGCTGGCTCCCTTCATGTTTTCAGCAGCGTGTGCCAGGTTGGATCAAACCATCCTGATATGGGGGAGACTTTGAAGTTAGGTCATTGAAGTTTGGTCATTTGAGTCTTTTTGTTCCGGTATACTACTTCTTAGTTGTTGGACATGTTTGTTTCTGCATAAAGGCTGTTGAGTTTGTTTAAAATGGCTGATGATACGTATGTTTGTTGTAATACCTCGTGTCCTGAAGATGCACTTTTTGTTTTTTAATTAAAATGCAGCTTTTATAGAAATAGTTTCCTCTCTAGAATCGCCAACTTGTTTTTGTGTTGGCGTACGTATTCAGTCTCCATACTATCTCTGGTTGAAACTGCACAAGTTGAGAATGTTCCGCTATTTGGGTCGCAGCTTGTCATTAAGGGAAGATGGTGGGTCCCGGCGCCAGACCAGTTGAGAACCACTGGATTAGACAAAGAACTCACCAGCGACACACAGATTGTAAGACGAGCAACGACCAAAGATCCCGATGTGTCTCTTGGTGGCCGCTGACAAAGCGTGAGCAATAACAAAGACTGTGTTAACCTTGATGGCTTACAGTTGGAAGAGGTTGTCTTACTTTCTTCTTGGGGTGGCTGACATCCAGTTTCATGGAGGCACACTTGTTCAAAGTATTTAGACGTCTGCAACAAAAACACACGGTAAGTTTAATGTGTTGGATACGTGTTCTCTGTGAGTTTCCTCATCAACTGTCACATCCTCATTTTCACCCTTCTTCTCTTGCACTCCTCACTGTCTCCCCGTATCATGTCTTCTGACTCAATCCTTCTCATTACACTCTACCTCACTTCCCCCACCCCCAACTATCTCAATGAATGCATTTCTCCCAAAACCGGCTCCTCCCCTTCCACTTCCCTACCTCCACGCCTCCATGTTCCTGCTCTGGTTCTGCAACTTGGGGAATTTGAACAGCCACTGGTTAGGAGGGTGGTGTCTGCGTTGGTGCCTTTCAAGATGGGGTGATTAAAACACATTTTGGGAAGCTTTTGACCTCTGTCATTTGAAAGATTTCAGCCTCTAATACTACACTCAGAAATCCTCTCTTGTTGACTGTTTATTTTCTCCGCCTTCTCATATATAACTGGCAGACGAGGGATTTTATTTGCTGCTCTATACAAACCAGAATACCAAGAGGAAACAAGCTGTCATGTCAACTGTCTTTCTGGTTTAAAGCAAACATTCACGTTTTAAAATATACATGGGGAGCCACTGTAGTCTCCACACCCTGTATCTCTGCAGGATGAAACAAACCATGCCTCCTCGTTGAATATATCCATACTGATTTAGAATGATATGATATGATTCCTAAAGCGTATAGCAGTATATAACCCAGTATATACTCCAAATGAAAACAGTTGTGAGAAAAAAACAATGTAAAGAGTGATGCATGAACAAGAGATATTTACCATTCAGCTTATTCTCAACTTGTCTGATACATACGGCTTTTAGGAAATCACTCATGCTATAATCAACACACCGAATGGAGAAGAAGGGAAAAAAGGGGAAATTGTACACTGTTGCTAGGCGGGAAAACGTCAACGGGACGAGAGGAATGGGAGATGTGAGACAAAAAGATGGCAGAGCTGTACTAAGGGACTTAAAACACACACTCCCCCTCACTCCTTCCCCTAACCCGTTACCTCTCAGCCCCCCTGTTTGGCCCCCTGAGGGTCTCTGCTCTTTGAATGGGAGATCAGAGTGTTGCAGGGAGGGCGGGGAGGCGACCAGATCAAAGCCTGGGCTGTCTCAGTGCAAAGCAGGGATGGGGAGTTCATTAGGGGCTGGGGTCAAACATCTGATGATTAGCGCTTCGCACCAAGCCGCAGGGACAAGTGCAGAATCTGGGCGTTGACTAGTTAACACCACAGAGTGAGTTTAGCTTGCGTAAGGGTGACTGGAGTGTACAGGATGAACATGTTGCCGTCCTCACCGACATAGAGGCTCTACCAGATCCCGATCCAAAAAGTCGTGGTCCCTTTTCACAGAGGAAATGTCAACTGGAAACTGGGAATCTGTACGAGAGAGAGAGTCAAAAAGGAAGAAGGAAACCAGAGATTGAGTTTCGTTAGTTCATGGCTGACAGGAAAACGGCAGTTTCCTCTGCCAGTTAAGCATTTCTGAAGTCTGTGAAGCATGGAACAACTGCTGCCACCGCTGTAGACACCCGTCATGTGCATACGTTTACAGAACACACACACAAGCCTTTTGAAACCCCCAAATAACCGGATTTCCACACAATGCCGGCGTCAAAATGACTCATGCCTTTTATTTTGGTGATTCTTTGTGTGGTGGCGGTCTGCAGGCATCACGTCCAACCGGGAGGAGTCGAAGAGTCTTTAGTTCTCAGCACTGTGTGTGTGTGTGTGTGTGTGTGTGTGTGTGTGTGTGTGTGTGTGTGTGTGTGTGTGTGTGTGTGTGTGTGTGTGTGTGTGTGTGTGTGTGTGTGTGTGTGTGTGTGTGTGTGTGTGTGTGTGTGTGTGTGTTTGGGGTATTGGGTTTTTTGAGCTACTTCTTAGATTACTGGGGCCATTTCCTGTTTGTGCCTCAACTACATGAGACCTGATGCTCGTCACGTGAATGAACGCCTGTCGGCTTCTCAGAGAGGCGTGTAGAGGGCAAGATGGCAGGAAGGATGGAAGGAAGGAAGGAAAGAGAAAAGAAAGCTGAATGAAAAGCACGACAGAAAGAGATAAGTCAGGAAATACGGAGAAAGGTGGAATGAAGAAGAGAGAAAGTCCCAGCAGTGATAGCAAGGCCTTTCCCATGACCCCTCCCCTCTGGACAGGAACTATGGACTGGAAATAGAATGCAGCGGCCCAGAAGACGAGGATACGCAGATAGAGAGATAGCAGAGAGAGGGAGAGAAACAGAGATGATGAAAAAAAGAGAGAGAGAGAAACCCAAAGGCGGGGGTGGAATAGAACGGAGAGATTTGAAGGGGGAGGTCTTTGTGTGAAACAAGGCAGCTGGGTAAATGCTTGACTTTGACTACTGTGTGTGTGTGTGTGTGTGTGTGTGTGTGTGTGTGTGTGTGTGTGTGTGTGTGTGTGTGTGTGTGTGTGTGTGTGTGTTACCTGCATAGAGCTGGGCGTACTGTGGAAATCCTGCTGCTCGAAGCCAATCACAAGCCTCCTTCGCCTCAATCTCTGTAAAGCAAAAATCATGTCATGTGAGTGCACACATCATAATGTGATCACATTGATTTGAGGATAATTGATGTACTTTGTAATATCAAAACTGAAAACAACATTTCTGTGGAGGAAAGTCCCACAATTATTGAATTTCCTTCTGAATTCCAGCGGACTGAAGTCTTTTATAGGCGCCGTGCTAATCATCCGCTCTCTCAAATAACAAACACGAATACATTGAGAGCCATGAAGAGCTTAACATCGCGTGTGTGTGTCATCCCCTATCGCAGCATGTGTGGTTTACGGCAGAGGAACATCTCAGGGGATTATATTTTCCTCTGGGAATTTACTGGAATGATGAGATTGGAAAAGTTGGAAGTGAGCCAGTGGGGGGTGGGGGTGGGTGGGGGGGGACAAAGGAAACACTTTATACAATTTAACCAGCAGTTCGATTTCAGCCGTTAATGCGTAAGTTTAACGGGCCTTACACATGGCACCACACCCCATTAGATGCTGCCGCCAGCACCACAAGGCGCTTTACAGGCATTTGTTTTACTACTTTTTTCCGCCAGCATTAGTATTGCTCACACTGCTCGACTCGGCACCGTTCATGCCTGTGTGTGTGTGTGTGTGTGTGTGTGTGTTTATGAGCAGACACTGATTACACCTCTCTGCACAGCGTTGTGTTGACGAAGACATTATAAAAGATCTTGGTGCCTCCATCGAATGAGTGTTATTTGTTTGATATAATACATAAACAGACGCATTCATATACGCACAAACACGTTTACACCTATACACACACACACACACACACACACGCACGTGCGTATGATTTAAAACTGTGAATAACCGAGTTGAAAAGCCTCAGGTTTGAAATGGACTCCTTCTAAAAACTCAAAGCAAGATTTTTAAAAAGTAATGTAAATTATGGAAAAGAAGAAATACTTTTATTGTCATATTACATATAGTTATATGCATATATGGAATTTATTCTCAGAATTTGAACCATCTTTCGTTATTAAGGAGCAGTGGGCTGCTGTGATGCACCCGGGGAGCCAGTGACTTGCTCATGGACACTTCGACATGCAACTATTGGGGATAGCGGGGATCGAACCGACGACCTTGCGGTTGCAGGATGTCCACTCTCCCCACTGAGCTACAGCCGCCCCAATTATAAACAATAAAGTATAGATTGCAAGGCAATTTCAAGTTGTTTTCGAAATTATAAAGTTGAAAATAATACCAACTTCCACGCTGAGTTATTACAATCAAACAGTTTCTCTCTCGTTTTAAAAACACACCAACTTCCAACATTATTTCTACATCATACTGCTGTCGCTGTCCCGATCTCGTACCTCTTCTTGGAACCACCCTCTTATTCACTCATTCACTCATTCAGAGGAAGCGCCTCAAAAACACAGGGGACAAAGTTCAGAGAGGAGAACGGTCGGAGGAAATGATCCTTTTCGCCGCAATCTAGCAATTACGTCCCTCTCGCTGCATTCTCAGCATAACTCCTCTCTCTCTCTCTCTCTCTCTCTCAGTCACATATGAAGCAATAGATCACGAACAATACTTCTTGTCCACAAAAAGACGTTTTAGAAACGCCGGACCAGAGCCTGAAAACTTACTTGAAGCCCTCATGGTGCAAGTGATGACATGCTTCTATTGATCTCTCTCCTCTTCTTCCCACGACACGTCCACCTCTCCGCTATCCAGCTTTCCATCAAGTGGCAGCGTCTCCGTACCTTCCTCCTCTCTTGTGTGTACGACTCTCGCCTCCCTCTTCCAGCCTGCCTGCCCCATGCAGGGTTTCTCTTCCCTCTAATTTGCTCCTCAGCCTCTTCTCCCTCTTGCACTTTCTGCTTTGTTATGATCCACATACAAAAACAAAAAAAATCTCTCTATTTTTACATCCCTCCCTGCCCAATGCTGCCCTGGACTCTTTCTTCTTCTCGCTCTTGTTTTAGTACGTTGCCTTTTTTTAATCCATTTTGTTTACACTTGAGTGCATTTCTGTTTACTCTCCGCACCCCTCGGCTTCTCGGACCCTCTCCTTCATCCATGCGTCCCCTTTGCTTCTCCTCATCCTTTCTTCCTCTTTGCTCCTACGAGAAGCTGGTCGATGACACCGACGCCACGTCTGCTTTGTCATCGCTAGAGCTCCTGCTGCCCATCAAATGTCTCATTTCAGCTGGTGTTTGCATCGTGGTCACAGGCTGGTGGATGCTCACTTCACATGTCAGCTCAAACCTCCGGGCGGCAGGCCAGCAAGGAGACTCTGACCGCGGCCTTCCTTCTTTTGCTTTTACTCTCCAAAAGTGCACACCAGAAAAATGTGTGGGAGAATGCAGTGCACATGCATTACACACCCCAACGCGAGACTTAGCACAGTCCAGATGTTACCCCCAGTGAGTCAGAGGATAGAACAAGGATGAGACAGGCAGACAGCTGGGGTTGGAGGGAGGGCCGCTGGTATTATGATTCCTCCCTGTGGGAAAACCACAGGGAGGAATCATAATAATGGAAAGATTATCGACTCTTTATAGAGAAGCCAAAAAACAAATATGAGATGCAGATGAAGAGTGGGAGAGATTTCAAGAAAATAAATCTTAAGAGGTATGTTGTGCACCGACAGATATGCTAGAGAGGTTCAGGTCATTTATGTTAGCTTTCTCTCATTCCAGGCTTCCTGATTGTTTTCACCTGTCATCCCACCTGTCTCCTATGCTCATCAGTGTCAGCCCCGCCCCTGATTGGTCCCACCTGTGTCTTGTTACCATGTGCTTAAATTCCCCTGTCTCCCAGTGTTCCTTGTCAGTTCGTCTTGTCTTTTGCCATGATCAGGTCAGGGTATTTTGTGCTCTTGAAAAGTTTTTGATCCCTCACTACGTGAGCGTTTTCATTTGCTCACTGCAGAACTGAAAAATAAAGTACTTACAAATACTTTATCTCTGGCTCCCGGGTCGTGCAATTGGGTCCTACTTCCTAAGTGTCTGAGTTCGTAACAGAACGAACTGACCATTATGGACCCAGCCGACCCAAGAACGCTTCACGCCGCTCTGTCGGTACAGGGCGTGACGATTTTTCATCACGAGGAAAAGCTGGACAAAGTCAGCCAGGAAATACAAGAGCTGAGAGGACGCCAGGCTGGGGTTCAGGAAGAATTATCTACACAGATGCAACAACTGGTTGCCCAAATGAATAATTTTTTCACTCATCAACAGACTGCTCCTCCGGTGACGTCATCCACAGCTGAGAGTTTGCCTGTCAAAACTCCAGCTGACTACCCAGGTCAGGCTGTTTCTTCCCTTACGGCTGGCTCTTCCGGAGAGATTTTCCGGAGACTCTTCATTGCAGAGCCTTTCTGGTACAGTGTGATCTGCATTTCCAACACAACCCAGCAGCTTTTTTATCTGAGCATGGTAAAGTGGCGTTTATTGTGTCTCATTTAACGGGAAGAGCTGCAGCCTGGGCTACTGCAGAATGGTCTAGAGACACCGAACTATGTTACTCATTGGCGATTTCATAGAGACTATGAGCGCATTTTGACCACTCATCGCCTGCTACGGAGGCCAGCAGAAGACTGTTTCAAATACGTCAGCTCAACCGTCAGGTGGTTGATTATGCCATCGAGTTTCGTACAGCAGCAGCGGACAGCGGATGGAATGTTCCGGCTCTTGCCTTCATGACAGGACTTTCGGAACCGATAAAGGACCAGCTGGCTCCATTGGAGACACCCGGATCTGGAATCCCTCATCGCTGTGGCCATCCGGATCGATAACCGTCTTCGGAAAGAGAGAGGAGCGTCGCAACCGAGTTGTTATTCCCAGCTTCCAGAATTGCCAGCTGAGGATTTCCAGCTCATGTTACCGGACCATCAGAGGACTACACTTCCGAATGACTCCGGTGAACCCATGCAGCTTGGAAGAACCAGGCTTTCGCTGGAGGTGAGGCATCGCCGTCTCACGGAGGGTTGCTGTTTCTACTGCGGCCAGCCGGGTCATCAACTCGCTTCATGCCGGGAAAGATCGTGCTCACCAGTCAAAAGGAGGCGCTGGTGAGCAAGTTTCCGCAGACTTCCTCCTCGACCTGTTACTCAGGTAGACATTTGTATTAACAATCAGACCATTGACCAGGGTGTGTTAATAGACTCAGGGGCTGACGAAAGCCTTATAGACTGGGGCCTAGTCAAACAGCTAAAAATAAAAACTGTCCGCTATCTCATCCTGTTAGTGCCAGTGCCTTAGACGGCCGCTTGTTGTTCACAGTTACCCATTGCACTGAGCCCATACGGATTACTATAAATAAGGACCATACCGAGCATGCAATTTCATATTTTTGAGTCGGCTCAGTACCCGATTATTTTGGGGTTTCCTTGGCTGAAGATCCACAATCCTCACATAGACTGGCTTTCAGGGAAAGTTAAGGAATGGGGAGAGGATTGTAAGGGCAGGTGTAAACTTTTGCAACCTGTTAATGCACCAACAGACTCTAGTAGGATCATTATAGATCACCCTGACTATCCTGATCTACAGAAGGTACCTTCCTGTTACCATGATTTAAAGGAAGATTTTAACAAGTCTAAAGCCTTGTCGCTACCACCTCACCGAGATTTTGACTGTCCCATTGATCTCTTACCGGGCCCCATTCCCAAGGGAGACTTTACTCGATTTCGAGACCTGAGAGAACAGCAATGGATGAATACATCTCCTCTTCACTCAAATCAGGGATTATCCGTCCTTCATCGTCTCCAGCCGGAGCGGGATTCTTTGTGGGAAAGAAAGACGGGTCTCTGAGACCTTGCATAGACTACAGTCCACTAAATGACATTACGGTGAAGAACCGCTATCCTCTGCCACTCATGTCATCTGCTTTTGAACTGCTTCAGATATTCACCAAGTTGGATTTAAGAAATGCATATCACTTGGGTAGAATAAGACAAAGGGATGAGTGGAAGACTGGATTCAACACTCAGAATGGTCACTATGAGTACTTGGTAATGCCTTTTGGACTGTGCAATGCACCGGCTGTTTTCAAGCTTTGGTGAATGAGGTTTTGGAATTCTTGAATATTTCAGTGTTTGTGTATCTGGATGACATACTGATTTTCTCCCCAGACGCTAAATCTCATGTTAACCATGTCCGCCAGGTTTTGCAGAAACTACTGGAGAATCAGCTATATGTCAAGGCAGAGAAGTGTGAGTTCCACACAGAAGAGGTGTCTTTCTTAGGATACATAGTCTCACCTAATCATATCCAAATGGATCCTAAGTCAGTGCAGTATCCCAGTGGCCCACCAGACTCCAGGAAAAAGGTTCAGCAGTTCCTAGGATTTGCTAACTTCTATAGGAAGTTTATTAGGAATTTCAGTTCTGTTGCTGCCCCTCTGCATGTTCTGACTTCTCCTAAGGTTCCTTCAAGTGGACCCCCCAGGCGGATCTCGCTTTCCAACTTCTCAGAGATAGATTCACATCAGCTCCCATACTCACCATTCCAGATCCCCAGCGCCAGTTTATGGTCGAGGTGGATGCTTCCAATGAGGGAATTGGAGGAGTACTGTCTCAACGTTCTGCAGAAGACAACAAAATGCATCCATGTGCTTACCTGTCGCGGAAGTTGACAACGGCAGGCGGAATTATGATGTGGGAAACAAGGAACTGTTAGCTGTAAAAGCTGCCCTCGAGGAATGGAGACACTGGCTAGAGGGTGCAGAGCAACCGTTTTAGTCTGGACAGATCACAAGAATCTAGAATATATAAGAAAGGCTAAGCGTCTCAACTCCCGTCAGGCCAGGTGGACACTTTTCTTTAGTAGATTCAACTTCACACTCTCTTTTCGTCCGGGTCTCAGAATCAAAAACCCGATGCTTTGTCTCGTCTTTCGATCCCGAACCACTTGCGGTGAGCCCAAGACCATCCTTCCACTTAACCGTGTGATCGGAGCCTTTTCCTGGCAAGTGGAGTCAGGCGTTAAAGAGGCAAATGTCATGAATCCAGCACCTAGCGAGTGTCCCAACAATCTGCTGTTTGTTCCTGAGGCTCTTCACTCCAAGGTCATCCACTGGGCTCACTCATCTGTGCTGTGCCATCCGGGAGTAGCAAGAACAATGTTCAGGATTCAACAACGTTTCTGGTGGCCATCCATGAAGAAAAATGTGGCAGAGTATGTAGCGGCTTGTCCGGTGTGTGCGTGTAATAAGACCTCATCTCAAGTTAAGATGGGCTTGCTCCAGCCGCTGCCGATTCCCCAACGTCCTTGGTCACACATTTCGATGGATTTTGTGACAGGATTTCCTTCATCCAGAGGCAAGACTACGGTTCTAACAGTGGTTGATCGATTTTCAAAGATGGCTCACTTCATCCCATTGACCAAGCTTCCCTCTGCCAAAGTCACCGCAGAGGTCATGATGAATCACATATTCCGGATCCATGGATTCCCTAATGACATTGTTTCCGACAGGGGTCCACAATTCATTTCCGCTTTCTGGAAAGAGTTTTGTCGACTCATAGGTGCCACCGTCAGCCTGTCATCAGGATATCACCCTCAGTCAAATGGACAGTCGGGCGTCTGAACCAAGAACTAGAGACTACGCTCGTTGTCTCGTCTCCCGGAACCAGACCACCTGGGTGACCACCTCACATGGGTCGAGGTTGCCCACAATACCCTTCCTCGGCCACAGGTCTCTCTCCATTCCATTGTGTCAATGGTTTCCAGCCTCCACTTTCCCTAACAACGAGGAAGAGGTGATGGTTCCATCGGCACATGCCATGATCAGACGTTGTCGCAGAGTTTGGGCTGGTGCTCGCCAGTCTCTTCTCCGAAGTTCAGCTCGGATGAAGGCTGTTGCGGACGTTCATCGCAGGGTCGCTCCCTCCTACAGTCCAGGCCAAAAGGTTTGGCTCTCTACCAAAGACTTACCACTCCATGTCGCCTCAAAGAAACTGGCTCCGAGATTTGTGGGTCCGTTTCCAGTGTCCAGAGTCATCAACCCGGCGTCGGTACGCTTGCAACTCCCCAGGACCTTGGCCTACCTGGAGGAAGTTGCTGATCTGTCACTCTGGTGCCAGGACAACAGCCTCATCATGAATGTCACCAAAACTAAGGAGCTGATTGTGGACTTTAGGAGGGTACAACAACAGAGGACGTACTCACCACTGGGGATTAACGGGACTACTGTGGAGAGGGTGAGCGGGTATAAATACCTGGGAGTCCACATCACCGAGGATCTGACATGGTCAACAAACACAGACACTCTGGTGAGAAAGGCAAGGCAGCGCCTCTACCACCTCAGGCAGCTGAGGAAATTTAAAGTTTCCCAGAGGATCCTTCAGTCCTTCTACTCTGGAGCTGTAGAGAGCGTCCTGACAGGAAGCATCACAGCCTAGTTTGGCAACTGCTCCGCTCAGGACAGGAAGGCTCTGCAGAGAGTAGTGCGTTCGGCTGAGCGCACTATTGAACTACACTCCCACCCTGCAGGACTTGTACACCAGGAGGTGCAGAACCAGAGCCGGCAGGATCATGAAGGATCCTCACCACCCCAACAACAGACTGTTTCAGCTGCTGCGGTCAGGCAGGCGCCTCCGTAGTCACGCTGCAAGAACAGAGAGACTGAGACGGAGTTTCTTTCCTCAGGCCATCAGGATTGTGAACTCCGACCTCACCAGGACCCCCACATAGACCCACACAACTGCCCCTCTTAGGCACACACACACACACACACACACACACACTTACTGTAAATATTGTGTTGTTTTTATTTGTAAATAGTGTACTTGTTGCCATTCCTGCTGAGCATTGCCACTTTCATTTCACTGCACACCCTGTGTGTGTATGTGACAAATAAAACATCTTGAATCTTGAATCTTGAGAGTGCACCCAACGTTTCACGTTAGTAGAATCAAGCCGGTGTGTGAGAGCACACTTGTTCCCTCAAGCCCCTCCACCGCCCCAGTTCTTTGAAGGGGACGTTTACAAGGTCCGTAAGCTACTGGAGGTCCGTAATAGGGGAGGCAAGCAATTCTGGTAGACTGGAAGGTTACGGTCCTGAGGCTAGAAGCTGGATAGCTGCTTCATTTATCGTAGACAAGACTCTTATCACGACTTTTACAATCAGCCTGGGCCATCAGGAGTTGGCCCTAGAGAACTGTTGTGCACCGACAGATATGCTAGAGAGGTTCAGGTCATTTATGTTAGCTTTCTCTCATTCCAGGCTTCCTGATTGTTTTCACCTGTCATCCCACCTGTCTCCTATGCTCATCAGTGTCAGCCCGCCCCTGATTGGTCCCACCTGTGTCTTGTTACCATGTGCTTAAATTCCCCTGTCTCCCAGTGTTCCTTGTCAGTTCGTCTTGTCTTTTGCCATGATCAGGTCAGGGTATTTTGTGCTCTTGAAAGTTTTGATCCTCACTACGTGAGCGCTTTCATTTGCTCACTGCAGAACTGAAAAATAAAGTACTTACAAATACTTTATCTCTGGCTCCCGGGTCGTGCAATTGGGTCCTACTTCCTAAGTGTCTGAGTTCGTAACAAGGTAAGCCTACATTGTTCTGATTGTTAACAAACCCCATACAATAAGACCAAAACCAACAATCAATTAATCCTGCTTCACTGATTATTCATCCGTGCCTCACATCTCTGTTGCTATTAATAACACAGATGCCATTGTGAATCCACACACATCTTCTTTACTGTGCCGCAGCATCCTGCCTTAACAATGGAAACGCTATAAACGAGGGATACCTACACATCCTGCGACATATCAATTGCCGCCCGTCACACTGACTTTTCTAGTGTTGCACTCAAAAGTAACCAGTAGTTATGAAGCTGTTGTAGGAACCAAATAGTTATTTTTCCTCTTGGAAAAAGCCCACAACAGCGTGCGTCATTACAGTGTTATTGGCAACGAGTCTTTGAGTGGCAAAGCTCCCATCAGCATGGGAACTAAGCACCGGTAATCATCTGTGCAGAATTTAATCAAGAGATTAATTAGTACACAAATGTGTTATTAGTGGGCCACAAAACACACAAATGCACAGTCAGACGGAGCTAATCCAAGCTGCCTCCCGTGCTTTTCCTCCAGTCTATTTCATGGCCCAGTGTTCCCACTGTGGAGAATATATGACAGAACAACAGCAGGGAAGGGAGACGCATGGTGTGTGAATGAGTGTGTGAAGGGGCTTGTGCATGTGGGCGCGTCCATGTGCGGGGACAAAAGGGGCTGGAAGGTAGTTCTTTACATAACAAGGACACCAGCTATGTTACATAATGCACACAACACAAGCGCCCCGTGCGCCCTCACAGCTTTGTTTCTCAGAAAGTGTGCCTCTGCCTTTCATTCTTCTACCTTTCATTTCCTCCCTTTTATCCAGCGCCAGTAACCTTGACTTTCTGACAGCCTTTCCTCCGTGTTATGTCTGCCTTGCGCTGGGTCTCAAGGACCCTGAAGGGCCATGCATGACATCATTTCCTGCTCTGGATTTCCCAGGCGTCCAGAGCGGCATGTGACCTAAAAACGACAACAGGAAGTGGACGACTCAATTGGATTGAACATGTCAGAAGGGACTCAAGCTGGGTTGTGTTTCACAGACCATGGAGCAACATAGATTAGAAATAAAAAAGTTTGTTTGATTTGACAAATTTATATTAAAACGCTGTTTGTTTAAATGTATCCTTTCAGGCAACATTAATTTGATAACTAGAGAACATCAACCACACTGAAGAGATATCTTATAGTTTGTAAAGGGTGTACAGGCATGAACTGAGCTATCCTTCTACAATACTACACACAAACACACACACACAGCCTGGAAAGCCGCCATATTCCCACATAAGCCAAAGCACTTAGTTTTTCATGTTTTAGGGTCAAAAGGGGGGAAAAGTAGTGAAGAAGGCAGAAGAGGAGTAATGGGAGAGGGGAAGAATGGAGGGAGGGATTTTGAAGGGAATATGTTCGGCCCATCCCGTATGGTTCATCTGAGATAATGCCGAGGCCTCAGGAATGTGCTGTAAAACAGCATCAACGCGGCATAGCATCTCCCTGAGGACTGCAGAGGTTAGACAGCCCCGTATATATTTTAAGATGGATGTAACAGTATTAATAGGATGGCTTATGAAGATCCCGTTGAGCATTTGGCTATGCCGCTTTCCTCCAGCAGAGGTTGTGAAAGCAATGTGTTCCAGCAATGCACTTACTCTTCAGGCTCCATGACAGGATGTATGTGTGTTGCATTTTTTTTACATTTTGCTATTCAGTGATTAAGCCTTTTTTGTGTGCATAATTTCCTCTTTTTTTAACTTTTCCAGTGTGAACAGGCCACACATTGTAAACCTGTTTGGATTTAGTATTTAGTTGAGTATTGGTCCTTGTTGTTGTTTTCCTTTCACGATGATCAAATAATTCATTGTTGTAGCCAATTGGGGGCCAGTGCCAACAAGCTGTGAACACTAAGTTAAGTTGATATGATGAACAGCTGACTGACAGTTGCATATTTACACACCCATTAGATAAGACACGAAGAAACATTAGCCTTCATCTCTAGAGTTGTGTGTGTGGCCAGCTGATGAAGTTGAGCACGATATTCACTGTTCTTTACGCTCTGTTTTTGGTCTCGACCAACAAAACTTCCACTATCTTCAACAGCCGGTCCCTCACTTTGTCCGTTTACTGTTCGGCGCTGAGCAGGTCATTCCCTCATTGTTATTATAACAATGGCTGCTTTACATTGCCAGCCATCTGTAAATAGACCATGTGCATATTTCAATCTGAATGGCAGGAAGAGGCATGTACTTTGAGATATGAATCAATATTATTGCTTTTCGAGAAGTGTCAGAGAGTTCTTTTTTTATTAGGGCGCCCTCTCTTAAAATTTTGAGATGGAAAAAAAAAGGAGAAGAAAAAAATCTAATATATCCTGTCAAAAAACATTATATACCAAATCATTTAAATAGCAAATATACCGTGTTGACGCGCTAAATGTGTGTGGGAGACTGTAAGCCCCTGTCAACAACCACTTAAGTTAAATGTGACATAAATAATATATCGCCACTCATCATCACGGAGCGCCGGCCCAACGTGTGTGTACGGCAGCGAGCAAACATTTCACGGTCGTTTCGGCAAGGACGGCTTCTCATTGGCGGATGAAACGTGAATCTTGTGGCGAAAAATTTGCGCCCTGGCCAATGACATCGTTTCTTATTTCACGTGACTGGACTATTCGGATAATCAGAGACCGGTATCGTTCCCTCAGCCCAGAGAGCTCCACGGAGCTACGCGAGCAGGTTGCTAACGGAGCTGGTTAGCTGGAGGCTCAGTGAGTAATGCGCTGTTTAGTTTCCCCTGTCTGTTGTTCCAAAGTCCTGGGACTGAAACTCTCTGGACTACAACGGGGGGAGGGATCTAAAGAGCTTCAGACAAGTGTAAAGCACGAATCTTGCCGCAGTTATCTAGCTAACAGCATGAAGCTAACTAGCTAACAGCATGAAGCTAACCCTGTCTGCAGAGCAGAGCAGCAGAAGGAGACCGAACTGGCATCGAAAACACAACGAAGAAGTTCTGAAAAACAGACACATTCCCTCCAGAATAATGGAAACAGGCTGGTTAGACATGATTGACTTTAACCAGAGAGTTATTGAGAAGTTTGCCAACTTTAAAGAGAGGAGGCTACTTGTCTTTACAGTAGTGGGTCTGCTCTGTCAAACACCCAATGTAACATGTGATCTCTTTCTGACTCTATTCTGCTCTGAACCTCTTTCATGTGAGGGTGAAACTCTTTTATTTTGCAAACCTCTGAAACCCAACCCAATGTTTCTTAAAGCTGCTCTGAACCTCTCATGCCCAAAGTTACAGTGTGTTGATAGTTGTTATTGGACAGTGTTGAGCACGGTGTGTTCTTTAAATAAAGCTTTGTTTTTTACAATATTCTACTCAAAACCTCTTTTCTTCTCATTGTTGAGTGCTTTTTAAACCGTGTCGCCCAACTGCGCCCCCCCCCCCCCCAAAAAAATTCACCAGCCGCCACTGCTAGGAAGTGGAATGCAACTTGGGAGAGAATGCGTGAGAAAGACAGAGAGAGAGAGTGTGATTGGAGTAGGAGAGGACCAACGTGTGTTTCCGTGCAACAGGCAGGGCGTGAAAGCTGAATAGGTCATACCATCATCCAAAAACAGCACATGCATAAACTCGCTTCTCCATCTACATTCCTCATCTGCCACAGCTGTCTCTCTCTCTCTGCTTCACACATTGTTTAGACACAGAAACAAAAGGCATCGTCAGGGGATTTTTTTTTAAAGCACAAGACCTGACGTGTTTCTATATAAACAACACCAACACACGATCTGATCTCTTTCACGTTTTTCCAATATGGCACCCGGAAAAAAAAACTCAGAATGCAGAAGAAGAGAGACTCATCTTCTACGAAGAACTCCACAAACATAAGAATAACCCAAACCCTCTTTGTGAATGACGGGATGTTCCCTTCATTCCCCGGGAAACTTGAGTCATTTGACAGGAAGTTGAGGAAGTAGCTATGGAATACAAGTTGGGTAGAGAGGACATAGGCAAAAACAATAACACTACAATCCTTTATGGTTTGTTATGACTACTTTCAGATTTATGAAAGACATTTTGGAGGAGGGGGGCTCCCTCTGTCCGACTGAAATAATTGTGTCCTCGCCACCTCTGGTGTGTAAGATCTTGCTAAAAAAAGGGTGCACTTAAAAAGTGTGATGTAACAGAAGATAGATGAGTTGCTTCTAAAAGTCGAATCTATTTATTTTTGGTGTTGAAATTCCGGAGTGAGGAAGACAGAACCTCTCAGAACCTTCCTATGATTTAAAACTCACACTTTCTTTCTCAAAGCTTACATTGTTGGAACCTACAGAGAAAACTACAGTGAAAATGTACACTAGGTAGACTTAAAATATATAAATGTAGATCTTAAAAAACAATAATTGTGTCAAATGTTCCAGCTTTCTTTAGTAAAAGCCACAAACAAAAAAAACAACAGCGAAAATAAATCTATCCGGATAAACAAACTGTAAAGTCACACATCAAATCATGGCGCTGTGATTTGACTTTCTCACGCTCTACCTTGTGCCAGCCTCCGAAGAAGCTGCTGGCGGGCAATGATGCGCGAGAGGCGCAGGGCAGAGCGCCGCCGAGGGGTGTGGCCCAGCCTCAGGTAGTAGTCCTGCCCGTCAGAGGTCATGGCCTCCAGACAAGATCCCTCGTTGTCGCCGTCGCTCTCACAGCCAGCGCCGGTGTCCTTGGCGCCTCTGTCCATGATGTCATCTATTTCCATACCCCTGCTGACGGTGCCGGCGCTCTCTGCACTGTCCCTCACATCCTCGTCTTGGCTACCTTTCACTCTGTTTGCATCGTCCACAGGGTCCAGGCCGCTGTGGGCCTCCATAACGAAACATCTGAAGCTCAACGAACCTGCAGTTTTCCTCCCTCGCGTCCCGATGAGTTGCTGTGAGTGCACACCTAGATTCCTGCCTCTGACATGTCCTCACTGGAAGCCAAGTCGGTCCCCCCCCCCCCTTCTGCCTCCTCCCTTCGACTCAGTCGAACAAACACAAAACTTCATCACACAACCTGACGCGCATGACAGACCTTGTTCTCACCGCACACACACACACACACACACACACACATAATCAAAACACTGACGAATTTGCCGGGCTCACAAGCTGAGATGGGAGGAAGACTCCCAAACTCTTTCTTCCTCAAGGTTTTCCTTTTGGTCACATGACTAGCAGCCAATGGCATGAGAGCTCAGGGAACAGTGCTCTGCTTCCTGAAGCTTGTGCCAAAGTCACAATTTTGGTACATGCCTCAGGCAAACGTGCACGTGTGTGTGTGTGTGTGTGTGTGTGTGTGTGTGTGTGTGTGTGTGTGTGTGTGTGTGTGTGTGTGTGCGTGAGAAAGAAACATCTGTGATGGGAGATGGGATCAGATTAGGGATAGGCCTGGAAAAAAAAATATCCCAAAGACCATCTTCCACTGTGTCATAGGACAGAACAATAGTGTGTGTGTGTGTGTGTGTGTGTGTGTGTGTGTGTGTGTGCGTGCATGTTACTAAAGTTGAGTGGATTGTAATGCAAACAATTTTTACAAAATCTAAATCCACTCCATCAAGTTCACACCCCATGACATTTAACCAGAGGCACCGCACGGAATTCCCTTCCCGCAATTTACAACAACAAAAAACGAGCTACATATAAAACATAATATCAAGATGACCACTCGTTAACCGTTTATGCAATAATCAAACACGTTATTGCTTCCTCTAAAATATATGATGTGCTGTTTGAGAGAGCATTAAGATGCCTGCTTTATAGTCAATGTATTCTTCATTTTCATCGTATTTATTAAACCCTAATATTGAGAGAGGCGTACTAAACCAAACAATGAAAGTCAGCTGAACAATACTGGAGAACAATTATTATGAACTCTTAACATATGTTATCATTTCAGTCCATTAAACTGTTACGTAATGATATTCCCTGATTGGGTTGTGAATGAAATACCAACTCCTGAAATAAAGTATAGACACATTTGTCAGATGTCCTAAAAAAAGGTTGTCATCTACACTTACTTCAGAGTTCTCTTCACCTCCATCATCATCTGCACTGCTTTCTGCCTCTCTCTCTCTCTCTCTCTCTGGTGCAAGAACAGACCCATCAATAAGCATGAAGTGTGATTCTCTCTCTCTCTCTCTATTCCCCACAGGCACTACGTTACTCTTACGACAATGTAATAATTAATATGCACGTAATATTCTTTAGTCATATTTGACAACAGCTTGTTTTCACACTCACAAGCAGTGAAGCTAATCCAGCACATATACAACACCCACATTTCCTGCTTAGGACTCTTTATAGCAATACATCCACACAAAAATATGTTGTATAGTTATAAGCAATGCTAATGTAAGAAATGTGTGACTGAATGTTGCCGTACAGTAACTAAAGGTTGGAGGACAAATGAAATGCAGTGAAGTTCTACTTTGACCAAATTCGGCTGAATCGTGATTTTCCCGGACTTCAGGAAGTCCTTTTAATTCATGTTACGGGGCTGCACGTGAAAAGTGGGTCATTGCAAAGTCAACTCCAGGTCAGCCATCACACACACACACACACACACCTGATCTCACAGTCGACATTACAGCTGTTTAGTCTGTGAACGGTGTGAAGTGGTGCAACATAAACGATGTGATTCAATTGATTAGACCGGCCTCTTGAGGAAATCTAAGATAGATGCATTTCGGGTTTTTTTCATTTTTTATTTCATGTCAGTCTAATTACACTGAAAAAAATACAGTCAAAACTTTATGCAGAGCCCTTTTGCAAACTGTCAGAGTGATGGAGGGCGCAGCAGGCGGCCTGAGTGACGTGACAGTGAGCTATTTAGATGTGTGGCTCATGTGAGCTGTAGTAAGCAGCCAGTAATATAATAGTCATCCCTTTCTCAGTTACACCCGGTCAACGTGGGACACAAACTGAACAGGCAACCTCAAGAGGAGACCCAAAACATCAGGTACAGTTATGTGACAGTAAATAGTTATCACATATGTGGGGTGTGGGGCCATAACAACAAAGCAAGGAGAATCTATAAAAAAATAGGAATTGGACATACCCCCCATATTCTCATGTATTTGTATTTATTTATTAATTTAATTGATTGTTAATTGTCTGGCATTTGTTCATCTGCAATATCAACTGAAATGGTTTAGGATGTTACTATGTGGATACAATGAGTAAGTCAGCTCAGGGTGTTTACTACGGCCTACTTTTTAAACTACTTTTGTTCTACTCTTTCTCACTGTTTGGTGATACGGTTACTATTATTGCCGCTACTATTACTGTTACGGTGAGAGTAAATCTTTTTAACATTATTAAAATATACACCACTGCAGCAGCGGGGGGTGTTTAGGCTCGGCTGCAGAGTGGGTGGAGCGGGGTAGTGGTTCAGGGAACGTGTTGTGCACCGACAGATATGCTAGAGAGGTTCATGTCATTTATGTTCGCTTTCTCTCATTCCAGGCTTCCTGATTGTTTTCACCTGTCATCACACCTGTCTCCTATGCTCATCAGTGTCAGCCCCGCCCCTGATTGGTCCCACCTGTGTCTTGTTACCATGTGCTTAAATTCCCCTGTCTCCCAGTGTTCCTTGTCAGTTCGTCTGGTCTTTTGCCATGATCAGGTCGGGTTATGTTGTGCTCTTGAAAAGTTTTTGATCCCTCACTACGTGAGCGCTTTCATTTGTTCACTGCAGAACCGAAAATAAAGTACTTACAAATACTTTATCTCTGTCTCCCGGGTCGTGCAATTGGGTCCTACTTCCTAAGTGTCTGAGCTCGTAACAGAACGAACTGACCACATTATGGACCCAGCCGACCCAAGAACGCTTCACGCCGCTCTGTCGGTACAGGGCGTGACGATTTTTCATCACGAGGAAAAACTGGACAAAGTCAGCCGGAAATACAAGAGCTGAGAGGACGCCAGGCGGGGTTCAGGAAGAATTATCTACACAGATGCAACAACTGGTTGCCCAAATGAATAATTTTTCACTCATCAACAGACTGCTCCTCCGGTGACGTCATCCACAGCTGAGAATTTGCCTGTCAATACTCCAGCTGACGACCCAGGTCAGGCTGTTTCCTCCCCGTTACGGCTGGCTCTTCCGGAGAGATTTTCCGGAGACTCTTCGAATTGCAGAGCCTTTCTGGTACAGTGTGATCTGCATTTTCAACACAACCCAGCAGCTTTTTATCTGAGCATGGTAAAGTGGCGTTTATTGTGTCTCATTTAACGGGAAGAGCTGCAGCCTGGGCTACTGCAGAATGGTCTAGAGACACCGAACTATGTTACTCATTGGCTTATTTCATAGAGACTATGAGGCGCATTTTGACCACTCATCGCCTGCTACGGAGGCCAGCAGAAGACTGTTTCAAATACGTCAGCTCAACCGTCAGGTGGTTGATTATGCCATCGAGTTTCGTACAGCAGCAGCGGACAGCGGATGGAATGTTCCGGCTCTTCGTGGCGCCTTCATGACAGGACTTTCGGAACCGATAAAGGACCAGCTGGCTCCACTGGAGTCAACCAGGGATCTGGAATCCCTCATCGCTGTAGCCATCCGGATCGATAACCGTCTTCGGAAAAGAGAGAGGGAGCGTCGACGCAACCGAGATGTTATTCCCAGCTTCCAGAATTCGCCTCGGAGGGTCGCGCCGCCAGCGGAGGATTTCCAGCTCATGTTACCGGACCATCAGAGGACTACACTTCCGAATGACTCCGGTGAACCCATGCAGCTTGGAAGAACCAGGCTTTCTCTGGAGGAGAGGCAGCGCCGTCTGGGAGGTTGCTGTTTCTACTGCGGCCAGCCGGGTCATCAACTCGCTTCATGCCGGGAAAGATCGTGCTCACCAGTCAAAGGAGGCGCTGGTGAGCAAGTTTCCAGACTTCCCTCCTCGACCTGTTACTCAGGTAGACATTTGTATTAACAATCAGACCATTAACCAGGGTGTGTTAATAGACTCAGGGGCTGACGAAAGCCTTATAGACTGGGGCCTAGTCAAACAGCTAAAAATAAAAACTGTTCCGCTATCTCATCCTGTTAGTGCCAGTGCCTTAGACGGCCGCTTGTTGTTCACAGTTACCCATTGCACTGAGCCCATATGGATTACTATAAATAAGGACCATACCGAGAGCATGCAATTTCATATTTTTGAGTCGACTCAGCACCCGATTATTTTGGGGTTTCCTTGGCTGAAGATCCACAATCCTCACATAGACTGGCCTTCAGGGAAAGTTAAGGAATGGGGAAAGGATTGTAAGGGCAGGTGTAAACTTTCGCAACCTGTTAATGCACCAACAGACTCTAGTAGGATCATTATAGATCACCCTGACTATCCTGATCTACACAAGGTACCTTCCTGTTACCATGATTTAAAGAAGCGTTTAACAAGTCTAAAGCCTTGTCGCTACCTCCTCACCGAGATTTTGACTGTCCCATTGATCTCTTACGGAGCCCCCATTCCCAAGGGAGACTTTACTCGATTTCGAGACCTGAGAGAACAGCAATGGATGAATACATCTCCTCTTCACTCAAATCAGGGATTATCCGTCCTTCATCGTCTCCAGCCGGGCGGATTCTTTTTTGTGGGAAAGAAAGACGGGTCTCTGAGACCTTGCATAGACTACAGTCCACCAAATGACATTACGGTGAAGAACCGCTATCCTCTGCCACTCATGTCATCTGCTTTTGAACTGCTTCAAACGGCCAAGATATTCACCAAGTTGGATTTAAGAAATGCATATCACTTGGTTAGAATAAAACAAGGGGATGAGTGGAAGACTGGATTCAACACTCAGAATGGTCACTATGAGTACTTGGTAATGCCTTTTGGACTGTGCAATGCACGGCTGTTTTCAAGCTTTTGTGAATGAGGTTTTGGAATTCTTGAATATTTCAGTGTTTGTGTATCTGGATGACATACTGATTTTCTCCCCAGACGCTAAATCTCATGTTAACCATGTCCGCCAAGTTTTGCAGAAACTACTGGATAATCAGCTATATGTCAAGGCAGAGAAGTGCGAGTTCCACACAGAAGAGGTGTCTTTCTTAGGATACATAGTCTCACCTAATCATATCCAAATGGATCCTGCGAAAGTCAGTGCAGTATCCCAGTGGCCCACACCAGACTCCAGGAAAAAGGTTCAGCAGTTCCTAGGATTTGCTAACTTCTATAGGAAGTTTATTAGGAATTTCAGTTCTGTTGCTGCTCCTCTGCATGTTCTGACTTCTCCTAAGGTTCCCTTCAAGTGGACCTCCCAGGCGGATCTTGCTTTCAAACTTCTCAGAGATAGATTCACATCAGCTCCCATACTCACCATTCCAGATCCCCAGCGCCAGTTTATGGTCGAGGTGGATGCTTCCAATGAGGGAATTGGAGGAGTACTGTCTCAACGTTCTGCAGAAGACAACAAGATGCATCCATGTGCTTACCTGTCGCGGAAGTTGACAACGGCAGAGCGGAATTATGACGTGGGAAACAAGGAATTGTTAGCTGTAAAAGCTGCCCTCGAGGAATGGAGACACTGGCTAGAGGGTGCAGAGCAACCGTTTTAGTCTGGACAGATCACAAGAATCTAGAATATATAAGAAAGGCTAAGCGTCTCAACTCCCGTCAGGCCAGGTGGACACTTTTCTTTAGTAGATTCAACTTCACACTCTCTTTTCGTCCCGGGTCTCAGAATCAAAACCCGATGCTTTGTCTCGTCTTTACGATCCCGAACCACTTGCGGTAGAGCCCAAGACCATCCTTCCACTTAACCGGGTGATCGGAGCCTTTTCCTGGCAAGTGGAGTCAGTCGTTAAAGTGGCAAATGTCATGAATCCAGCGCCTAGCGAGTGTCCCAACAATCTGCTGTTTGTTCCTGAGGCTCTTCACTCCAAGGTCATCCACTGGGCTCACTCATCTGTGCTTTCGTGCCATCCGGGAGTAGCAAGAACAATGTTCAGGATTCAACAACGTTTCTGGTGGCCATCCATGAAGAAAAATGTGGCCGAGTATGTAGCGGCTTGTCCGGTGTGTGCGTGTAATAAGACCTCATCTCAAGTTGAGATGGGCTTGCTCCAGCCGCTGCCGATTCCCCATCGTCCTTGGTCACACATTTCGATGGATTTTGTGACAGGATTTCCCTCATCCAGAGGCAAGACTACGGTTCTAACAGTGGTTGATCGATTTTCAAAGATGGCTCACTTCATCCCATTGACCAAGCTTCCCTCTGCCAAAGTCACCGCAGAGGTCATGATGAATCACGTATTCAGGATCCATGGATTCCCTAATGACATTGTTTCCGACAGGGGTCCACAATTCATTTCCGCCTTCTGGAAAGAGTTTTGTCGACTCATAGGTGCCACCGTCAGCCTGTCATCAGGATATCACCCTCAGTCAAATGGACAGTCGGAGCGTCTGAACCAAGAACTAGAGACTACGCTACGTTGTCTCGTCTCCCAGAACCAGACCACCTGGAGTGACCACCTCACATGGGTCGAGGTTGCCCACAATACCCTTCCACCGGCGGCCACAGGTCTCTCTCCATTCCATTGTGTCAATGGTTTCCAGCCTCCACTTTTCCCTAACAACGAGGAAGAGGTGATGGTTCCATCGGCACATGCCATGATCAGACGTTGTCGCAGAGTTTGGGCTGGTGCTCGCCAGTCTCTTCTCCAGTTCAGCTCGGATGAAGGCTGTTGCGGACGTTCATCGCAGGGTCGCTCCCTCCTACAGTCCAGGCCAAAGGTTTGGCTCTCTACCAAAGACTTACCACTCCATGTCGCCTCAAAGAAACTGGCTCCGAGATTTGTGGGTCCGTTTCCAGTGTCCAGAGTCATCAACCCGGCGTCTGTACGCTTGCAACTCCCCAGGACCTTGAGAGTGCACCCAACGTTTCACGTTAGTAAGATCAAGCCGGTGTGTGAGAGCACACTTGTTGCCGCCTGCAAGTCCCCTTCTCCGGCCCAGTTCTTTGAAGGGGGTGACGTTTACAAGGTCCGTAAGCTACTGGAGGTCCGTAATAGGGAGGGCAAGCAATTCCTGGTAGACTGGAAGGGTTACGGTCCTGAGGCTAGAAGCTGGATAGCTGCTTCATTTATCGAGACAAGACTCTTATCCACGACTTTTACAATCAGCCTGGGCCATCAGGAGTTGGCCCTAGAGGGGGGGGGTACTGTTGTGCACCGACAGATATGCTAGAGAGGTTCATGTCATTTATGTTCGCTTTCTCTCATTCCAGGCTTCCTGATTGTTTTCACCTGTCATCACACCTGTCTCCTATGCTCATCAGTGTCAGCCCCGCCCCTGATTGGTCCCACCTGTGTCTTGTTACCATGTGCTTAAATTCCCCTGTCTCCCAGTGTTCCTTGTCAGTTCGTCTGGTCTTTTGCCATGATCAGGTCGGGTTATGTTGTGCTCTTGAAAAGTTTTTGATCCCTCACTACGTGAGCGCTTTCATTTTGTTCACTGCAGAACCGAAAAATAAAGTACTTACAAATACTTTATCTCTGTCTCCCGGGTCGTGCAATTGGGTCCTACTTCCTAAGTGTCTGAGCTCGTAACAGAACGGTGTCGGGACCATGTGTAATTGGCCTCAGCTGGTGGTTGATTGTTAAATCAGCACCAGCTGAGGCTAATCGGTGTGTGTCCCCATGACAATATAAACCTTTAACTTTAAGTACAGAGTAGATGTTAAATGGAATAACAACATGAGGTACGACCAGATTGAAGGACTAGATGGCCCCTTTTAAAGTCTTCGCTAACCTTAAAAAACTCAAGACCGAAATCATTTTCCTGCAAGAGACGCACTTATCAACAGCAAAAATAAAACCCTTGGGTTGGTCAAATGTCCCTCTAACTGTAATAGTAAATTGGCCGTTATATTATAACGTCAGGTTTACTCTTTCACACACCAGTGATACTACTTAATGTATATGCTCCTAAACTTTTATAATGTAATATTTGAAGGAGATCTGAATTGCTTAATCAATCCCAGTCTGGACAGATCAATCCTTCTTTAAAACTCCTGTCGGCTTTTATGGATCAGGTTGGATGTATTGACCCCCGGAGGTTTCAAAAACCCCATCGCCAAGACCTTTTCTTTCTACTCGCATACCATCCAGTCCTACTCTCGAATAGATTATTTATTGATAAAACCCTCTTTCCAACAGCGGCTAATACAGAATACTTTACAATGGTAGAATCTGACCATGCTCCAGTAATTCTAGACCTATCATTTCATCTCTTACAGAAAACAGTGTCCCTTAAACCAGGGCTATTCAACTTCAGTAGCAAGTGGGCCGAATAAGAAAACCACGGGGGGTGTGAGGGCCGCACAGAATATTGATCAAATAATGGCTCAAAATTAAAAACAGTAATGTATATTTCCACAGGTAAACAGTCACACACGAAAATGCGTCGGTATTGTGTGGCAAAAGTGTTGCGAACAAGCATCACTATAAACATGTTTCAAAGTGCAAATATCCGCTCAAGGCAACCAGTTGTTTCAGATCCCAAACCAAACTGTTCCCATGAAAACATAAGAAATGTGACTTAATGGATCAATATATAAATTACTTGGAATGACACTAATATCTGGTGGTGCAGCGCACAGACTGCATGTCTTTGAGTGCAGACTCCATTTGCGTGAAAGGGATCGAAACCAGGTCGGGCGATCTTTTTATTTTTATTTTTTCGAAAATGTATTTCTTCCTCCGTGGCTGTGATGCACTGCTCACTTATACAATCGTAACCGCCAATTTGGATATGAACGGTGGCTTGAAGATCTCCAGCAATATGTTTGTGAATGTGTGACAAATCTGGTGCGCGAGACAGAGCCCCGCTGCAGACGTGAAGAGAACACAACGCACGCACGCGCAGGGAAACCAGTAGGTCTGAAAACCAGTAGGGGTGTAACAACGGCAACCAACACGGGTGCGTAACATAAAGATGTAACCATACAGGTTTGGTTGAGGCAACAGTGAAACTCAATGGCTCTGGGTAAATTGTCTCAATGTATAAAAGAGGCGTGTCCGTCAGTTTTATTTTTTCTTACCAAGCTATACTGATTTGCAGGCAGTCTTGCGGGCCATAGTTAAACTCAAACGGGCCGTATCCGGCCCGCGGGCCGCTAGTTGAATAGGCCTGCCTTAAACTATGTAGAAATATCACAATCAACTCATAAAATCAATCAGGGATCTGGATTTACAAAACTCACCACCAGCCCCTAAAAGATTTGAAAACAAAGATTACATGTTCAAAAGGGGTAAGACTTCCTGTCGACAGGAACAGTAGAAAAAACAATTATTACAGGCTCGTGGATTTCATTATGACCATAAAGCCGGAAGGTTACTAGCTAAAAATAAAATCTACCTCTCAGCAAATATCACAGATTAAAAAACATCTCTGATGATGTGACAGTAATTGCATCTGAAATAATAATATCTTCAAAGACTATTACTCCAACTTATATCAATCAGAAAGTCCAACCAACAACACAGACATGGAAAAGGAAACTAGACCAACGATTGAATACAAACGAGATGCTGGGATCAGCTACAGCTCTACGAAGCAGCACCCGGCCAGATGTTTTCCCCATTGAACGACTCTTTAACTCGAGTTCATGAGAACATTCGGAACACACCACGAAAAGTAAAAGGATTTACATCCCAATTATATAAAACCATCAACTCAATTACTGAGACTAATGTTGTCAAAATGAAAAGTAGATTAGGAGAAAGAACTTGACATGAGCATCCCAGATTCATTTTGAAACCGGGACCTAATTAAGGTCAAAAGCAAATCTTCGTGTGCACGGTTAAATGTACTATAATTTAAGGAGAGCTGCAATAGGTGTCACAATTCACCAGCTGGTCTGACACACATGTTCTGGTTCCGCCCCCAACTGACAAATTACTGTGATACAATATTCAAAGTCCTATCAGAGTCCCTCGATGCAAATATTTTACCTAACGCCTGGATGTGCATCTTCGGCGTTCAGTGGAAACAAAGATCAAACTTTAACTTGAATGAATAAACACAAAAACATAATTGCTTTCTCGACCCTCTAGGCACGGAAGAGCAAAAAATTTTTAAAGATTAAGACAAAGACACCATCTGAAATGTGATCAGAGCAAAGTCAACAAATGTGTGTACTTCCCTCAATTCTATATACAAAGACATGCACCAGCATTTTTCATATTCTGGAGCTTTACCGGAAGACCGGTTTACTAACACAGAAAAATAACATTTCCTTCATAGAAACATGAGAAAAAGTAGCTTCTGACATGTTGGGAAATGCTTGAAGCGAAGATGAAACCTTGGTTCGTTAAAACAGATTTAAGATGATGTATGAAAGCACAAAGAGATGAATTGAAATGCATTCACAACCACTTAATGAGAAAATCACATAACATAATCCGAGTGGATTCATAGCATTTGTCAGTACAGCGTCATAACTTTGTAAAGAGGTGATTCAAGGTAACATAAAATACCATCTACCAACACACACACATCAACGCTCAGACCCACAAATCCAACACGGAAAGGGAGACCCGACCCCCACCGCTAACCTAAAAGCCTGCGGGATTACAGCTAAATATAAGTGCTATTATGTATTCTCAACGCACACACACACACACACATTCTCACATGAAACCATAAACACAATAAACATTCTTTTTAGCATTCAGTTCACCCTCGTCCATCCATGTGTTCATTAATGCATCTAACTATAACTTGAAATACTTTGCTTGTGATATTTGAACAGCATCTGAAAATTATTCAATTTAAGCATCATGTAACACAATTAGTTTTATTGGAGTTATTGTTCCTGACCAAACTTTCAAAAAATTAACTATTGCTCTGACTAAATCCTAGAGTGGAAAATACACTTCTAAATACCAGTATCACGGTGAGACCAGATGTGCACATGTTAAGGACCCCCCCCCCCCCCATCTTCAAATCTGATCCACACAGATGTGAAATGTGTGGCTCCTGAGCTGGGGGGGGGGCTGTGGGTGTGAAGGTGTTATTTGGGCTTTGCCTGCAGGGCAGAATGAAGGGTTGAGAAATTAGAGGAAAGAGGATTACTGGGTGCAGCAGGTGCTCTCTGATGCTGCATTTTGATTGGCATCCCTCTTTTACTAATTGTGTGAAAAGCATCACTCAACCCACACGTGCATGTATGGACTGCGGTCAACTCAGCCGACACTCGGATCTCCGTGGTCAACTCAGCCGACACTTACATTTCTGTGCACCTATAGACTGATGTTGACGGTAAACGCATTCGATCGGGAGCGCGCGAGGGTTTTGATAAAGTTAGCGGAAGGATTCACGTGACACAACATCCGGTTTTGCAAAGTTAGCGGAAAGAACTACGTGAAACAACATCCGTTTTTCAAAATAAGATGTCGACAAATCATACACTAACATATACAAGTAAACAATTAACTGATTTCAAATCTTTATAGATCGTTTCTGAGATTTAGCTTAAATTATGCTAACATTAAAACTTTTTTACTGTACCAAGGAAGAGTCCCAATTGGGAGATATTTCAAAGTAAAAGTCCTAAATGTTTAAAGAAATCGGTCATTTCTTTAATGTTTGAAGTGCTTTATATATGTTTTTCCTCATAAGCCCCAGCATTGACTGATGCAGCTGTGTTCAGGACAATCTTGACTTCCATTATCCTGGGAATCAGACAAATCTACGGTCCAAATTGGGAGATATTTCAAATTAAAAGTCCTAAATGTTTAAAGAAATCGGTCATTTCTTTCATGTTTGAAGTGCTTTATATATGTTTTTCCTCATAAGCCCCAGCAATGACTGATGCAGCTGTGTTCAGGACAATCTTGACTTCCATTATCCTGGGAATCAGACAAATCTACGGTCCAAATTGGGAGATATTTCAAATTAAAAGTCCTAAATGTTTAAAGAAATCGGTCATTTCTTTAATGTTTGAAGTGCTTTATATATGTTTTTCCCCATAAGCCCCGGCATTGACTGATGCAGCTGTGTTCAGGACAATCCAGACTTCCATTATCCTGGGAATCAGACAAATCTACTGTCCAAATTGGGAGATATTTCAAAGTAAAAGTCCTAAATGTTTAAAGAAATCGGTCATTTCTTTAATGTTTGAAGTGCTTTATATATGTTTTTCCTCATAAGCCCCAGCAATGACTGATGCAGCTGTGTTCAGGACAATCTTGACTTCCATTATCCTGGGAATCAGACAAATCTACGGTCCAAATTGGGAGATATTTCAAATTAAAAGTCCTAAATGTTTAAAGACATCGGTCATTTCTTTAATGTTTGAAGTGCTTTATATATGTTTTTCCCCATAAGCCCCGGCATTGACTGATGCAGCTGTGTTCAGGACAATCCAGACTTCCATTATCCTGGGAATCAGACAAATCTACGGTCCCAATTGGGAGATATTTCAAAGTAAATGTCCTAAATGTTTACGAGTAATCGGTAATTTACTTAATGTTTGAGGTGCTTTATATATGTTTACCCGGAAAAATCTGGGAAATAATTTGGGAATTGTTAATAAAACATGATTTACCCTTCAACTTCCACTGATATGCATGCAAACTAATACATTGTTTCACACACACACACACAGACACACACACACTGACAGAAACACATAGACACTCACTGTAGCGGCGTTCCGTCGTTGTTGTTTTCTTAATCCGCTAAAGAGCTGCAGACACAGTGAGTTTCCTCTCACGCGCATGACAGGAGACCGTTCATTTCCTTTTCTTTCGATTTTATTTTAAACAGCAAAAAACGCTGACAAAGTAAACAAAATAATAAACGTTCAAAACGATCTCATGGTCTTACGTTAAAAAAAACAATATCTCTCATGTCTCATGTCTCTGTGCTTACACCTGCTGCCGTCATGACGTCATTAAATAGCCTGGCTCGAGCGTCAGTCATTAACATAAAGATCTTGTAATATATTCAACTTATAGTTCCTCCAAAATGAGCATAAATCTAAATATTAAATTATAAACAATTCTGAAACTTAAATATACTAAAAACACACTTGTGGCTCTTACACTCACACACAGGCAGAGACACACACATACTCACACACACAGACACACACTCTCATACGCACACACTCTTACACACGCACACACAGACAGACACACACACACACACACACAGAATGACAGACACACACGCACACAGACACACATTCTCACACACAGACACACACATACAGACACATACATACAAACACAGGCAGAATCTCACACACACACACACGCATACTCTGCAGACTGACCCTTGACCTCCCAATTGTCTCTCAGATATAACCCTACTGCTTTATATTTAATATATTATATTTACCTAAATACAATACTTTGAGGTAATGAGGGGAATCCCCTCCAAAACTTCCACAAGAGAGAATTGTCACCGTGCCAATAACCCTTATACGATCCTTAAAACCAGTCTTTTAGTTAATTTGTCATACTTTCAATTAGCTTAAAGATCTGGATTCTTTTCAGATTCAAAGAAGGGCCTCTGAATATGAATACCCTACGGCGTTGGACCGATAGCTCTGAGTTAAGGGCCCCAAAAACAGGTTAAAAGGGTCAAATTGGGCCTTATTCTCTTAAATTTGCATATTTTTTGACAAGTGCAAAAATGGCCATAATCTCCTAAATATTTGTCCTGGAAATCCCAAATTGAACACAGACACTCAGGACAGGGCCTACAATGAGGTGATGGGGTGAAATTTCCTCCGAAACACCCACAAGAGTTAATTGGCTGTCTGAAATCCAGGACTTGAAGAGGGTGTGTGGTTTAACAAATCTGAGACCCTGTTGTGAGCTTGGGCTGATTTTAGCTTTTTTTTCTTCTAAACATGTCAGAGATTAGCTTTCTTTTGCAGGTTGTAGACCCTCCCAAATGGGGCCCAACCATGTAGGCTGGCAACATATAGCACTTAGCATCCCTGCTTCGGAAGGGTTTAAAAACCCGGAAAAAACAAAATTCCTTCCTTCAAAGGTTAACAACTCCTCAAATGTGTGTACTATATGAACAATTTCAATTGTATTCTACCCAATTTGGGAGTGGCTACAACCTGGAAAAGAAAGCTAAGCTCTGACATGTTTACCCAATTTGACCCTTTGGACCTGTTTTTGGGGCCCTTAGCTCAGAGCTATCGATCCAAAACTGTAGGGTATTCATATTCAGAGGCCCCTCTTTGAATCTGAAAAGAATCCAGATCTTTAAGTTGATTGAAAGTATGAACAATTAAAAGACTGAACAATTAACTAAAAGACTGTGTGTGTACGTATTTAGGTAAATATAATATATTAAATATAAAGCAGTAAGGTTATATCTGAGAGACAATTGGGAGGTCAAGGGTCAGTCTGCAGAGTATGCGTGTGTGTGTGTGTGAGATTCTGCCTGTGTTTGTATGTATGTGTCTGTATGTGTGTGTCTGTGTGTGAGAATGTGTGTCTGTGTGCGTGTGTGTCTGTCATTCTGTGTGTGTGTGTGTGTCTGTCTGTGTGTGCGTGTGTAAGAGTGTGTGCGTATGAGAGTGTGTGTCTGTGTGTGTGAGTATGTGTGTGTCTCTGCCTGTGTGTGAGTGTAAGAGCCACAAGTGTGTTTTTAGTATATTTAAGTTTCAGAATTGTTTATAATTTAATATTTAGATTTATGCTCATTTTGGAGGAACTATAAGTTGAATATATTACAAGATCTTTATGTTAATGACTGACGCTCGAGCCAGGCTATTTAATGACGTCATGACGGCAGCAGGTGTAAGCACAGAGACATGAGACATGAGAGATATTGTTTTTTTTAACGTAAGACCATGAGATCGTTTTGAACGTTTATTATTTTGTTTACTTTGTCAGCGTTTTTTGCTGTTTAAAATAAAATCGAAAGAAAAGGAAATGAACGGTCTCCTGTCATGCGCGTGAGAGGAAACTCACTGTGTCTGCAGCTCTTTAGCGGATTAAGAAAACAACAACGACGGAACGCCGCTACAGTGAGTGTCTATGTGTTTCTGTCAGTGTGTGTGTGTGTCTGTGTGTGTGTGTGTGAAACAATGTATTAGTTTGCATGCATATCAGTGGAAGTTGAAGGGTAAATCATGTTTTATTAACAATTCCCAAATTATTTCCCAGATTTTTCCGGGTAAACATATATAAAGCACCTCAAACATTAAGTAAATTACCGATTACTCGTAAACATTTAGGACATTTACTTTGAAATATCTCCCAATTGGGACCGTAGATTTGTCTGATTCCCAGGATAATGGAAGTCAAGATTGTCCTGAACACAGCTGCATCAGTCATTGCTGGGGCTTATGAGGAAAAACATATATAAAGCACTTCAAACATGAAAGAAATGACCGATTTCTTTAAACATTTAGGACTTTTAATTTGAAATATCTCCCAATTTGGACCGTAGATTTGTCTGATTCCCAGGATAATGGAAGTCAAGATTGTCCTGAACACAGCTGCATCAGTCATTGCTGGGGCTTATGAGGAAAAACATATATAAAGCACTTCAAACATTAAAGAAATGACCGATTTCTTTAAACATTTAGGACTTTTACTTTGAAATATCTCCCAATTTGGACCGTAGATTTGTCTGATTCCCAGGATAATGGAAGTCTGGATTGTCCTGAACACAGCTGCATCAGTCAATGCCGGGGCTTATGGGGAAAAACATATATAAAGCACTTCAAACATTAAAGAAATGACCGATGTCTTTAAACATTTAGGACTTTTAATTTGAAATATCTCCCAATTTGGACCGTAGATTTGTCTGATTCCCAGGATAATGGAAGTCAAGATTGTCCTGAACACAGCTGCATCAGTCATTGCTGGGGCTTATGAGGAAAAACATATATAAAGCACTTCAAACATTAAAGAAATGACCGATTTCTTTAAACATTTAGGACTTTTACTTTGAAATATCTCCCAATTTGGACCGTAGATTTGTCTGATTCCCAGGATAATGGAAGTCTGGATTGTCCTGAACACAGCTGCATCAGTCAATGCCGGGGCTTATGGGGAAAAACATATATAAAGCACTTCAAACATTAAAGAAATGACAGATTTCTTTAAACATTTAGGACTTTTAATTTGAAATATCTCCCAATTTGGACCGTAGATTTGTCTGATTCCCAGGATAATGGAAGTCAAGATTGTCCTGAACACAGCTGCATCAGTCATTGCTGGGGCTTATGAGGAAAAACATATATAAAGCACTTCAAACATGAAAGAAATGACCGATTTCTTTAAACATTTAGGACTTTTAATTTGAAATATCTCCCAATTTGGACCGTAGATTTGTCTGATTCCCAGGATAATGGAAGTCAAGATTGTCCTGAACACAGCTGCATCAGTCATTGCTGGGGCTTATGAGGAAAAACATATATAAAGCACTTCAAACATTAAAGAAATGACCGATTTCTTTAAACATTTAGGACTTTACTTTGAAATATCTCCCAATTGGGACTCTTCCTTGGTACAGTAAAAAAGTTTTAATGTTAGCATAATTTAAGCTAAATCTCAGAAACGATCTATAAAGATTTGAAATCAGTTAATTGTTTACTTGTATATGTTAGTGTATGATTTGTCGACATCTTATTTTGAAAAACGGATGTTGTTTCACGTAGTTCTTTCCGCTAACTTTGCAAAACCGGATGTTGTGTCACGTGAATCCTTCCGCTAACTTTATCAAAACCCTCGCGCGCTCCCGATCGAATGCGTTTACCGTCAACATCAGTCTATAGGTGCACAGAAATGTAAGTGTCGGCTGAGTTGACCACGGAGATCCGAGTGTCGGCTGAGTTGACCGCAGTATGTATGGCTGCTGTGTTCTGCCTGACAGGCACACAGAGACTTTGACCGATGCCGTGGCCCGGTGGGTTTGTGGCGTTGTGAATGTGGGAATGTTCATCTGTTAATGTGCTTAAGAGGCAGACATCTCGGTAATTACATTAAACCCGGGAGACAGACGAAGCTCTCTCTCTCTCTCCCCCCTCTCTCTCTCTCTCTCTATGTTGCTGTCTCTCAACTGTGCGTCAGAGAGGACATGAAGGAAAGTGAGAGAGATTGAGAGAGAGAGAGAGAGAGAGAGAGAGAGAGAGAGAGATAGAGAGAGAGAGAGAGGGGAGGGGGGTCCGGGCCACTTTAAATATAGAGCAAAATAACTGACCCTCCTAACGTGGTGCTTTGGCGCGCATTTGTCTCCGTGCACATATTTGCATTAAATCCCTAATCCTAAAATATACCCCCCTCCCCTCCCTCGTTCTCACGGAGATGCAATAAGCAAAATTAAACCATGATCCAGATTGGGACAACAAATGGCATCTGAAGGCCCTGGGCTCGACTCCTGTGCACAGCGCGTGCCTGTGCGCTGTTTTCAGCACTAATTTTGACAATGACCTTCTCAAAATATCGAGGAGCGCGCTTCACGTGACGCTACGCGGCACAGAGGCTATATTTGCAGCAGTAGACTGGTTCCAACTTGTGTATCTTTTATCCTTCTAATGTTATAAATGATTCTGCTGGCAAATAAATAATAATAAAATGCAGTAGAATGATGTGAAAATAAGTCGAAAAATCAATTTCCAGACCATGTGTTTAACGGTTAGATGAGGTGTCGGTGTACTTCACGACTACTTGTGACAGCCCACATGAGAATAAACAGTATTCCGCACAGTCAAACAAGTTGTTGTTGTTGTTGTTGTTGTTGTTGTGGCTCTCTGACCTGCCAGCCGTCTCTCCCGGACATTCCTCCACAGCAGATCCCAAGCCTTGGACGTGGAGTCCCGCAGCTGCTCGCTGATCGACCGCCGCAGCTGCAGCTTGGCGGACCTCCGCTGGGCTGTCATTGCGGTGCAGCCGGACGCATATTCCCTCAACTAAGAAAAAAAAACCAGCGCCCTGCTCCAGCACCTCGTTATTCCTCACGCCTCCCCCCTTTTTCTTTTTTTTATTCCACTGTGTTTTTGTCACAGCCACCCGGGCTGTCCGGCTCGGGCCGCGCGCTCCCCACCGGCCGCTGCTGCTGAGTCCTGGGCTGCCGCAATGGTCGTCACCGCTTCACCTGCACGGAGCTCCCTCTCGAGCTGCGTCACTTTCCTGCAGCAGCGGATGGGCTCAATGAAGATATCGCGGTTGAATTAATCCAGCATTATGACTGCGATCCTCAGACCCCCACCCCCCACCCCCCAGCCGGCCGGAGACTCCTCTCGGTAGAGCGGAGGTGCAGCAGCGTTCCAACATAACTTCTTTCTGCATGCGAGTCCGGATCTCTGACATGGAGAGCCAGATGTGAGAGGAGGGCTCCCCCCTCCCCATGTGTAAGAGTCTCTCTCTCTCTCTCTCACACACAAACACACTCACAACCTCACACACACAAGGATCTCTTTCAATCCCCTTGATACACACTAATAACACAGTCATGCCACACACACACACACACACACATACACACAGAGACACACACACTGAGATGTGTTGCTTTCTTTAGCATCTCTGGTCATTCGGTCACACATGACCTCAAGGAGCAGCTGTACGAACTGTTGCAACAGACATTTGGACGTTCGGCAGCAACTGGCTTAAAAAAGAGTCCTTGTTGTTCCTTTCCTTTCCAATGAATGGATTGATGTTTCAAATCTTAAAGACCTATAGTGAAGACCCATTGAGCAACATGATTATGGCTCATATTACTTACTCTTAATGTTTTTCATTGCTTACTTTTAATAGTATGTATACTTACTTTTATTGTGCTGTACTGTAGCTTCACACTGTGTATTGTGTGTTCTTCTTACCACGTATACTGTTGTAGTGGGTCTTATCCTGTACTGTTTGTTATTGTTTTATGTTTGTTATGGTCTGCCAAGGGACTACAGACAATCTGGTACAACGCATCAAATGGTGACATTTATGTTTTAAGTGTACATGGTCCCTTTTAAATAAAGATAATAATAATATAAAGCAGAGGTATACCCAAAACTCAAGCCAGTTTCTCAACTGCCCAACGGTATGCAATATAAAAGGACAGGAACAGGAGAACAGACCTTGAGGCGTTGTAGCTGCATTGTCAATCTTTCTCTGTGATGTTAATGCTGTGATATTTTACAGTTATGCTCAAGAATAATAAGAAAACTCAAATAATTGGCTTCAGTATAGCGAAGGCATGACAAAGAGATAAAGAGGAGCGCACTCAACAGAAGACATGCTCCGGTCTGACAACCTGAAGTGAAAGTGTACAAACATCAGCCGTCTGAGTCGCATTCACCCCCCTCTGCCACGGCGAGAGCTTCGCCCTGAGTTCAGAGGTACTCCCGTGTTATCCCAGGAATGCCAGAGGCCGAGTGATCCGGACTGACCAGGACGCTCCCCAGCTGCCGTCCGCCTGACAGCGTTGGATGTCCTGTTTGTGGCGTTGAGTTCCAGGTCAGCGTTAACTCTCTGAAGTCGACGCCCGCAGCACCACGTTTTTCACTGTTTCCGTTTTTAAAATATTATTTTTTTACTTTACCCTTATTCCTCAGTCCCATTTTTATCATTCTGGTGAATGGTGTGACGGACCACATCATTTCTACTCAAAAAACGATCAAACAAAATGTGGTTTTATACCTTTATTTACATGTATCTAGCATTGTATTTAGATAATTCACTGCTTTTAGGAATCTAGGACCTTTGGTAAACCAATTTCAAACACCAAAACGGTTCGTCCACGTGAGTAAAGGTGTGTTTTCACAAGAGATATGAAGAATTTATAAAAATCGAACTTCAATTCTCAGCTTTTGGGCCATATTTTCTCTTTCCACTTGTGCCTGAGGACAATTGTGCCTGATTATATAGAGAGCTGAGATTGTTGATGTATAACACATGGGTATGTGTCATATGCAAAAGCCTTTAAAAGGTGAATTTAATCTTTTTTGTAAAATCGAAAAAATGACCCCAGACTCCAGAGGGTTAATCCATGAGCGGAGACCTGAGTCCACGTTCCTGTCGAAACACGCCTGTCATCCAAAGTAGTTATCAGAATCCGGCACTTATCTGGACCCAGAGCACCGTTTTACTGGTATGGTCGTAAACTGGGCTATGAATAACGGGTTTGAGGGTAAAAATGTAACTTTATCCAAACTCTAAACTTTTAATATTAAGCACATAACTGCAATACATCACATCGGTGCATCACATATATGCACACCAACATCATGCCATTTTAAAATGTCCTCAGGGTTAATTTATACATTTGCAGACGTGACAAATGTTAAATATAGAGCTGCATATATAGATTATTTTCACCGTAGATTATTAATTTTAATCGATGAAATAGTGAAAAATGCCCGTCACAATTTCCTGACATATTCAGGCGACTATGCCGAGGACCTCTTAAAAAGAAGCTGCGGTGCACGGATACATTCTGAGGGAACCAATCACGGTGAGGATAGAACGTAGAGAAACAGACATGAGGCGGTGAACCTGTATGTGCCATTTGAAGACCTGACAGGTGGCAATGTGTAGGACTAAATCAAGTCTGCGTTTAAAAGAGGTCCAAGATAAACCACCAGATGCAGTGGCGGTGTGTCCATAGAGGGCGCTAGGGCGCCCTCTCTTAAAATGTTTAGATGGAAAAAAAAAGAAGAAAAAAAATTAAATACATCCTGTCAAAAAACATTATATGCCAAATCATTTAAATAGTAAATATACCGTGTTGACGTGCTAAATGTGTGTGGGAGACCGTCAGCCTGTCAACAACCACTTAAGTTAATGTGAAAAAATATAATATATCGCCACTCATCCTCACGGAGAGAAGCCCCGCCCCATTTTCGGGACACCGGCCCAATGTGTGTGTACGGCATCGAGCAAACATTTCAGTCATTTCGGCAAGGACGGCTTCTCATTGGCGGATGAAACGTGAATCTTGGGGCACAAAAATGTGCGCTCATTGGCCAATGACATCGTTTTATTATTTCACGTGACTGGACTATTCGGCAGATCAGAAACGTATCGTTCCTCAGCCAGAGAGCTCCACCGAGCTACGCGAGCTGGTTGCTAACGGAGCTGTTAGCTGGAGCTCAGTGAGTAATGCGCTGTTTAGTTTCTCCTGTCTGTTGTTCCAAAGTCCTGGGACTGAAACTCTCTGGACTACAACGGGGTGAGGGATCTAAAGAGCTTCAGACAAGTGTAAAGCACGAATCTTGCCGCAGTTATCTAGCTAACAGCATGAAGCTAACTCGCTAACAGCCTGAAGCTAACCCTGTCTGCAGAGCAGAGCAGCAGAAGGAGACCGAACTGGCATCGAAAACACAACGAAGAAGTTCTGAAAAACAGACACATTCCCTCCAGAATAATGGAAACAGGCTGGTTACAGACATGATTGACTTTAACCAGAGTTATTGAGAAGTTTGACCACTTTAAAGAGAGGAGGCTACTTGTCTTTACAGTAGTGGGTCTACTCTGTCAAACACCCAATGTAACATGTGATCTCTTTCTGACTCTATTCTGCTCTGAACCTCTTTCATGTGAGGGTGAAACTCTTTTATTTTGCAAACCTCTGAAACCCAACCCAATGTTCCTTAAAGCTGCTCTGAACCTCTCATGCCCAAAGTTACAGTGTGTTGATAGTTGTTATAGGACAGTGTTGAGCACGGTGTGTTCTTTAAATAAAGCTTTGTTTTTTACAATATTCTACTCAAAACCTCTTTTCTTCTCATTGTTGAGTGCTATTTAAACTGCGCCCCCCCCAAAAAAAAATTCACCAGCCGCCACTGGTGGCAATGTGTTGAACTAAATCAAGTCTGTTTTTAAAAGAGGTCCAAGATAAACCACCAGATGTCTTGAGTCATGACGGACAAACACACTGACGCTTCAGGTGATGTCATTCCCCTTGTGTCCTAGATATCCAGGGAGAATGTATTCACGTCTAACCCATGTGGCCATCTGTCGGTCAAGGCTGAAATGGTGGGAATCATATGCTCCTGTTCAGGCACGTGCAGAGATAGAGCCCTAGTGGTGCTCAAGCACCAGCCCTTTTGCCCTGGATTAGTAAAGTGCCCTTTTTGCTGGAGCCCACTTTTTTTTCATTCATCAGTATTTAAGAATAAAAGTTACTCTCTCGGTCATCAAGTCCCCCCAAATGTGTTTTAATATCCGACGGGGCATTTATTGGAGTTCTTGTGAGAATTTCGCCCCGACATGCTCCGGGGCGCTCACGAGCCCCCCTCCCCCCCGCCGCGCCCCTCCCTCCCTCCTCCTCCACTTCCTCCTCCGCGCAGTGCTCCTCGCACCACCAAACGGGTGCGCCTCCTTCTCCTCTGACCCGCAGCATCAGACAAACAGGTCATGACGGTGTTTGTCCGCTGACGTTGTTTTGTGATAAATCAACCACAACATTAGCGCTGCTGAAAACATGACGTCACAACTGGTCCGACGTTTCCTAAAAAAATTAACAAACAAAAACTCACGAAATCCGTGATTTCAAAGCCTTGTCCAGCTGTTTACTGACGTTAGTTATGTTTAGAGAATAGACAGAGAGAAGAGAGAAGAAAGAAGAGAGAGAGAAGAGAGAGAAGAGAGAGAGAGAATTATTATTCCGTTCTATTTAACTGGGGCTAGTCTAGTATTTGTGTGGCCAAACTGAAAAAAAATTCATAAGGCCTCTCTTGTTCAGAGGGCCGGGCCAAATGTGGAGGCGGGCCGCACATTTTTGCTGTTGATGTCTATCAATATCGCTCATTTTGAAAATGACGTCAGAGGGCAATACTGATCCGTATCAGACCTGTGAGGAGGGAAATACGTTGCTGGCATGACGACCCATTAGCCAATCAGAACGCTTGTACTGTTGTTGCTATATAATAATTCATCTTTATTCATAAAGAAAATGTAAGCTAGCGGTCTGATGCTGCCCAGAGAAAACGCAGGTCGAGGACAGCGTCATCAGTGTATTGATGCTTATGCTTCAACTCTGTGAGAATTTTTTTTGGGCATTGGGTGCCCTTTTTTGGGGTTTGAGCACCTGCCCCCGAAATAAATATGTTAATCATTCAAGTAAAAGGTGCTATGTCATCCAGACAATTTTGTGTCTTCCATGAAAATCTTATCAAATGAAGACAAGGTTAGAAATAATGATTAATATTTAGTATTAATTTTGTTCTTCAAACTTCAAGCTCAAAGGAAGGCCAGTTGTATAGCTTATATCACCAGCATAACTGTTTTCAGCTGTGCTAACATAATTGCACAAGGGTTTTCTAATCAGATATTAGTCTTCTAAGGCGATTATCAAACACAATGTACCATTAGAACACTGGAGTGAGAGTTGATGGAAATGGGCCTCTATACACCTCTGGAGATATTTCATTAGAAACCAGACGTTTCCACCTAGAATAGTCATTTACCACATTAACAATGTTTAGAGTGTATTTTTGATTAATGTTATCTTTATTGAAAAAACAGTGCTTTTCTTTGAAAATAAAGACATTTCTAAGTGACCTCAAACTTTTGAACGGTAGTGTACATCAAAATGGCTAATTTTACAACCACGAAACCCAGCGTAACACCAAAGTGTAACGTAAAGCCTGAAGGTACCAGACAGAGTGACGGCATGACGGCCATCTTGTTTTCATCACTCAAAGAGACATAAACATACCATGTCAATATAACGTGAAACCCACGCAAATACAAAGCATGCCTAAGTTAATGCATAAGTGGACCCATATGTATCCAGTTTGAATATATAAACACATACACACACTACCTCGTGACCTGTGTCATGTGTGGGCAGCGGGATTAAGGAACACACATTATCACAGCCGACTTCTGGCACAGCAGGTTTGTAATCAGAATACTTTGGCATCACTCTGAGAAGAGAGGATTAAGTACCATTGACATTTTTCTGTGTTTTTTTTAGGTTCTTGTAGACATTTACCACTGATATATGTCTTTCTACTGGGGTGAGCAGAAGAGGGAATGAAAAAGAAGTTCCCCAAAACATTATCTGTGGAGAAATATCACAAAACACGCTATATTTCCATGATGAGTCTTTTTGTTTTAAAAGGAAACCACTGATTACCTTCGCATTGAAAATGCGGAAGGTTATGTTTTGATCGACGTGTATTTATTTATTTATTCATTTTTTTAAATTTGTATGCGTGTTACTCGCATAACACAAAAAGTATTAAACTGAATCGCATAAAATTTGGTGGGATGATTGTTTATTATCCGGGGACCATTTGTTTAGATTTTGGGATCGATCGGGTCAAAGGTCAAGGTCATGAAAAAGTCAACATCTTCTTGAATCGCATGCCATTTGGTGGGATGATTGTTTATTATCCGGGGACCATTTGATTAGATTTTGGGATCAATCGGGTCAAAGGTCAAGGTCATGAAAAGGTCAAAATCTTCTTTTTACCATAGCACGGTAAATTTTTATCCAATTGGCATGCAACTAATGCCAACATTTTCGTAATTCAATGCCCAATCTTGTGATATGCGAAGGTATGCGCTCTACCGAGTGCCCATTCTAGTTTTACATGTGAGCTTCAGTTAAATCGTCGGGGGAAGTGTAACTATGCCTGTAAGAAAAGATGTGTAAGCCTCTTTTAAATATTAAATCTTGAACCCATAAAAGTCAGGATGTCTCGGGCCCTGCTGCTTCAGTTTCTACAATTCTTTATTTAATCCGTCTCTTGTGAGTTCCCTACAGAGGCTGTATATAAAACGTGGTTGACGTCACCGCAATGTCCCCCATTGGTTTGCGGACTGCAGTTTGGAAGCGTCGAGTTCGGCATTTTGTCCGTCGCCATCTTGTTAGGGTAAGGGTTAGGGTTAACCAAAATGTTACAATTAACTTCCATGAACTGAACACACACTGTGAAGGGTTCAAAGTTGAGCGAACAAGGCTGCGGTCGTGACCTTGCACCCACAGCCATGTCCTACAGCATGTCCTATCGCCTATTTCACGCTCGATAGGACAATATTTGACATCACGTCTCGATAAAAGACTTGAAACTAGCACTTGAGAACATCAACTCACATTTACTAAGGTAATACATCATGTGAGAAGTATAGGGTCATTTCATCATAGAGTTATGTACAGTTGGACTTATTCTTGCAACCAGAGGAGTCTCCCCTCCCCCGATGGCCATTAGAGAAAGAATGCAAGTTTAAGGCACTTCCTTATTGGCTTCACTTTGCTGCCTAGTCCCGTAATTGTATATAGAGGACATATGACATTGCTAGAGTGCCCTTTCAAGGAAAAAATAGGTTATCACCTCTATCAGTGAGTGAGAAATTATAACATCAATAGATCTCCATCACTGACCATCGGTCACATTTTTTCAGAACGCCAGATTAGAATTGAGAATGTTCTTCTTTTTTTTTTTAAAGGAAAGGATGAAATGTCTTGTAGCACCATTAACTCAGATGCAGCCCTGTCTCTATTGATGAAAATACAACTGTCCTGGGTAGATTGGACTTAAAAGCGATGAAAGAAACCGTAGAAACAGAGGGGATTGTGGGTTAATGTCCAGAGACAGAATGAGTGAGTATGAAAATAGGCCCCGGGGTCAGAAATGTAACACTTCAGTGGGAAAACCACAACACTATAAGTGACTTTGATCCGGGGTCAGTTTAGTATTTCTCCGCTGTGATGTTGAAGGCTTTGATATGTGGATGGTGAGTCGGTCCTGGAGGTCAAACTCTACTCGAGAGAAAACACCACGGGAACTGTGTCTCACAGCGGCAGCCAATCAAAACACCAACCCAACCCATTCCTTCAACAGCCAATCAAAGCAGCACAATGGACATGTTCTCTGGACTAACCCGACGTCTGAATTTCAGGACAAATACACAGCAGAGCGTGGGCGTGTCCCGTGGGAGAGCAATTAAATCAGGCAGTGGTTCTGTTAGGTTGTAATAGTTTATTTTGATAACATCTGCAGAGGTCTTATGTTTTAAATTAATACATATAGAAAGATATTATAATAGAAAATATTAGGGAGAATATTGATTGTTATTAATGTATTATGAAGCATAGGGGTAATGTTTACTCTATGCAAATGTAAATGGCAAGAATTAATGTATGTTGCATGAGAGTGACTGTATGTTAGTATTATAGATTGACGAGGCCAGTTGAATTCCGTCAAGTGACTTACAATAACAAGGGACTTTTATTGTGAAAGTGACTTTAATGCGGACAATAACAAGACGGGACTCTTATTGTGAAAATACTTGTTTAGCGACTTGACCGGAAGTGACGTTTTGACCGGGGCCAGGGACATTGAGTATAAAACTCCGTGGATTAGAGAAATCGGGTCTCTTCCACAGGTATTCTCGACGCCGGAAGGAGGGCAGAGGAGCCGATGAAGATCACGATCGTGAGCCTTGAATGCTTGTTTTACCCTTCCTGCCATTAAATGTTGATAACTTAATTCACGCGCGTCCGGAAGCCTGTTTTCCATCATTTGCGAAGTGCCCAGTTTCAGAACTACTTTACAGTTCCAAAAATGGACAATAGGGCAGATTTGGAGGCAGAAAGGAGGAGAAGGAGCAGCAGGAATTGGAGGCCGGGCTTCTCTCTCTCTCTCTCTCTCTCTTCATCCTGTCACATTTCAGGTTATGAAATTGTATCATCAGCATCATCAGAACATCTGCACACACTGCATGTGATGGACACAAAGATGCTCGAGGCCATCTCTTGTATTATCTCCAACGAGAGATGATTTGGCAAATTCTGCTGCAATCGGCCTGAACATCATTCAAACAGCACTTTACACTTCAGTATTTAAAAATTACTTAGGATGAACTGAAAGCGTTCATTATTGCCAGTTTTAGATGCATTTTGTATACGTTCTGAACGTGAAACTTCTAATTTCAGGGATTTCAGTCCCCGAGTCTCCTGGACTGTGATTGTATGACTGTAACACACGTATTCTGGGTTAGCGAGTTCATGCTGATCGATGATTTAACTGGTCACGTGATCAGAGACTGTGATGAACGACTCTCTCCCAGCTTCCTTAAATTGTCTGCTCAGCTACTGTGCTCCCTCTTTCCCTGCCTCCTCCTCTGGCTCCGCCTCCTTGTCCCTGCTCATTTGTTCTCTCCTCTTCATCCCTGCCACTGTGTCGGTGGTCCCCGTCTTCTATTTTCAGAAACACTCGGTGATTCAGGACCAAGGTGCTCGGCTCACTCGGCTCTACTATTGATGCATGCGTACACCACCTGTACTCATCCTGTATGTCACCTCCAGACGGATAATCATCTTCATGCAACAAATTCCTATCATCCGATACAATAAATTGTCTCTAGCGTCAGTGAGCACCACCAGTCTGCTTAAAGTGGAAAACCTCAATATTAAATGAAACCATTCAACAGATGGTACTGCGTGACCTTGACCTAAATTCCAAGCTCATATTATAATCATGTGAACCCTGAGAGCACACACACACACACACACACACACACACACACCTAATCATCTCACTATGATTCATATAGTACTTCCATATGTTGCTCACTCACTTCCTTTAAAAGCATTTCGAAGAGCACCGCTGCAGGAGTCAAATCCCAGCATCTGTTTATGAGTTCACTTGCAGCAACACAACATGAGCTGAGACTGAATATCTGGAAACACAGGTTGCTTTGTGGAAAAATAAAGTTGCTATTGTATATTTACATAGAGGTAAAAACACATATTTATATATATATACCTTGAATAAAAACAGATTCACACTTCATTTGCACTTGAATGACACTTACTCATGGTATTACATATGTTATTACGCATGTTATTACGTATGTTATTACTCATGGTATTACTTATGGTATTACTTATGGTATTACGTATGGTATTACTTATGGTATTACTTATGGTATTACTTATGGTATTACTTATGGTATTACTTATGGTATTACTTATGGTATTAATTATGGTATTACTTATGGTATTACTCATGGTATTACTCATAGTATTACTTATGGTATTACTCATGGTATTACTCATGGTATTACTCATGGTATTACTCATGGTATTACTCATGGTATTACTCATGGTATTACTTATGGTATTACTTGTGGTATTTTTGTAGTTTGTCTTTTTTGAACAAATGTTACTTCCTTGATTCTTGTTGTTCTGAGTTTGTACTCATGGTTGAATGTACCTACTGTAAGTCGCTTTGGATAAAAGCGTCAGCTAACTGACATGTAATGTAATGTAAATAAAGCTAAAAGAAGTAAAGAAACAAAAACAAAAAAACATCGACGGCACAAATAAAGTACGTCCGTGCTTTAAACAATGATTTAGTATTCGAGAGGTGCTATTGTTAACCCGACCCTTGACTGTGATACACCAGAGTGGCACTGTGATGGACAGCTGCTCCCTGCAAAAGCAAAGGCAGTGAAGACTCAGCAAGAGAATAAATGCACAGAGACAGATGGCGGTGCACTAGAGATCCAAAGAGCAGAATATCAGAGATGTGAGGTCATCTTTGCTCAAAGTTTGAAGACATTTGATTTTTCAACAGAAGAATGACTGATTGGAAACGATTGTGACTTTCCTTTCTGACATCTGACTTAGATCTTCATTAGAATGAAGAAATAATGCATTCAATTCCAGATAAATCAATATTTATCACGTGTAAGGAGCCTGAACTGAAACAACAACATTACGAGGAGCCAACATTCGACCCATCTGTTCACGAAGGGCTAGAATCAACAGTGTCGGCGTGTCCCTGTCAATATTTCTTTACCAGCCGTCGGGGGAACGCTGCAAAACCGTTCCTTGTCGGGCATGCAGAGATAAGTCTGCCGACATCGCCCACCTCCTATGCTGAAGACCGGATCACCTTCAGATGGCTATCACCGTGACCTGTCTGAGGCAGCGGGAACACAAAGCAGAGGTCTCGGCCTCAGGACCACGGAGGAGAGATGATACAGATGGGAAATTTGGGGGAAAACCAGAGTTTGGATATGGGAAGCAGACTCAGCCTGAAGTATAAAGTATGGAACTTTATGGGGAGGGGTAGACATTGTATTTGGAGACAGACGGAGGGGGCTGGGGGGTTGAAAGCTGAGCGCGGAGGGCTACGGGGGTGCAGACTGCGGTATGGAAGTAGCAGGGAAACAATAGCTAATGGATACGGAGGAAACTCCACAGGTCGCGGGAGTGCAGATCCCATGCTGATAGCAGGTCTTGTTGCCGGGTGTCTCATTCTAAAGGCACTTAGGGGTAATATACACAAAGTGATGTTTTAGCTGTTAAAATAAGCATTTTAGCAGGAAAATCCTCAAGGACCGACTTCCTTCCTCGAGCATTTTCTCAGTGCTCGTACGGGGTAGCAGGACCACACGCAAACCAACAAAGAGTGTAGAGGCAACGCACAAATATGCACTCATAGGTGTGTCGTCAAACACACATGTCAACACATATACACACAAGTAGTGGAGTTTTACCATCTTTCAGCTCATTGTTTTGGTTGTTCTGGCCTGTAACTGTTTTGGTTACCGTGTTGGTTCCACATGTATACGGTAATAATATTTCTGTGTTTACAGCTCGTGTGTGTGTTGCTTAATTTAGCTGATAGTTTAGTTTAATAAAAAGTAAAATGATGATTTGGGACTTTACAATTAGGACTAGAGAGAGAGTCACGGTTAGATCATTTGGGATCGTAGCAATATCCTGTAGATGCGCAGTAAATGTGTGTTTATCTGTGTGTATTAACGCGTTTGCATGTCGTGTTGCATGTGTGTCCTTTACACACAGAGACACAAGGCAACAGAAGCAACACACTGGATTCATCGGGAGGTTTATGGGAGACGCGCAAATATTTACAGTGAATCAGAATCGAGATGGAAAATAAAAATCACCGTGGGGGTCGAGTTACAGTTTGAACGATCAGAAAAAGACAGCAGAGGACAGACAGACGGGGGGAAATGAAAAAGGGAGAAGTGAGGGAAGACTGGGACTACGGCCAAATCCACTTCCAGACTTGTTAAAGCACTGCTGCACACCACTGCAATATTCAACACACACAAAGACACACACACACACACATGCTGACTTACTAAGCCCCAAGTTAATAAGGGACCTCCTAGCATCACAACCTTTTAATGCATGTACTCTGGTAGCCCTCACATCACAGCTACTAACACACACACACACACGCACACACACACGCACGCAACACCACAACAAGCTACCGTCATTAAGCTATAAACGTTTATTGCAAGTTAATTGCTGAGCCAACTGCTTTTCCGTGGGAGGTATAACTTATGCATAACACAGAGGAGCAGTAGTAGAGATTTTCAGTCACACACACACACACCTAAACACACCCATGACATTCATCGACACATGAACAGACTGAACCCTCTGACACGCTCAGCACTTTTACGCAAGATAAAAGAAAATGGCAAGAAAGTGTGAAAGTTTGGGTGAAACATCAGGACGACATTACTTCAAGGAGAATGTGTCAGAGGTCACCTTGAGCTCCACATCAGCTGAACCCCTCCAGTCAGACATATTAAAAACATATTTAAAGACATGCAAGGCCCACAGCACAAGGATGCACGGACCAGAGGGCGAGATGACACACAGCTTCCCAGAGTGCTTTCCAATAACGTGAAAACCTGTCAGATTATGTGGGGGTTTCTTTTATAATCCTGGACTGCCGTGAAAGTGTATCGAGAATGTGTGTCAGTGTGTGTGTTCGGTTCATGCCAAGGTCATTCGTAGCTTATCAGCTGCTCTAAAATAGCAGCACTCTTCTAAAATATCTTTGAGTGGCAAGTATAACCCGAGCGGCAGCGTTCCAGTCAGCTCGTGTGAAACAATGTGGAGCGGGAACAAAACAACGCACTCGACTCCAACTCCCAACTAGAACGGGCACTCGGTAGAGCGCATACCTTCGCATATCACAAGATTTAGCATTGAATTATGAACATTTTGGCATTAGTTGCATGCCAATTTGATAGAAATTGACCGCGCTATGGTAAAAAGATTTTGACCTTTTCTTGACCATGACCTTTGACCCGATCAATCCCAAAATCGAATCAAATGGTCCCCGGATAATAACCAATCATCCCACCAAATTTCATGCGATTCGGTTTAATACTTTTTGAGTTATGCGAGTAACACACATACAAATAAATAAATAAATACACGGCGATCAAAACATAACCTTCCGCATTTTCAATGCAAAGGTAATAATAAAACGTAGCAATGATTCATCTGGAAGGCCCATATTAGTAAACATTCATTTTACATGAACAGTATATTTTGTATAAAGTTTGCCAGACTGTGTACAAAGTTTATTTTCAATACATGAGTGTAAATATGATTTGAGAGATGTTTGTAAATTCACGGTACAAAGGGCTAAAAAAGGGATTAAAAGAAGATGTATTTCTGTTGTAGGAGTCCAATTATGGAATAATGTTGAAATGAATGTAAGAATGGTGAACTCCTTTTTGGTTTTTAAGGGAATTATTTATAAAACAATTCTTGAGAGTTATAAATGTAATTAAAAACGTATTAATATGGAAGATGTATGTGGTAGTATATATAAATATATTGTTTTTTATTTTGTTTATTGTTGTTTTTTTGTTGTTGTTTTATTTTTCTTCTTTATTTTAAATTAATTTTCTGATTTATTTTGATTTCAATTTAGGATCGGAATTTATAGGCATTTTTTGCTTCTACCTATACCTTTTCAGTCTTTCTCTTTTGTATATTATATAGGATAATATTGTGTTGTATTTGATTTGATTGACTGAATAAAATACACAAACAAACAAACAGATGCATCTTTTTACAATTTTTCCAAAATGATTTTTTTTGGGGTATTTTATGATGTATTCATTTCTAAAATACATGAATGCACTATGGAGTGACAGATTGGAGTTGTTGTTTTGGAAAGGTATTTGCTTCGCAAGTCATTAGTAAATCTCAAGCCTTGGCTGAAGTCCCAAGTCAAGACCAACAAGTCCCGACTTGAGTCGAGGTCCTAAACTTTGTGTTTCAAGTCCAAAACAAATGTATTATTATTATTATTTTAAATTTTTTTTAATGGTTTATTTAATAAGGGACAGTGCACATTGATAAAAACATTGCAGTAAATGTGCCAGAGTTAGCCAAGAGGCTATTTTTCATCTGTAGTCCCAAGTGAGTCTCAAGCCGTTGCACTGAAGTCCCTGCAGGTCGAGTCCCAAGTCCTGAACGTTGAGTGTTTTGTCCTAAAGCAAGCCACAGTGCACTCTTATGGCCATTTTAATAACATAGTAAGAATATATGAAAACATTTACAAAAACCCTGAAGTAAAAAATATATATATTTATTTGTTCCAATTTTTTTTAAACAAGTGCAACTAAACTGATAAATAAAAGAGAGATATGGGGAATTAAGTGTTGCTGTGACTAAAAATCGGAAACAAGAAATGATTTGATTCGTGCCACACGTTTTGAATTACAGACGGATTAATCTTTCGGCCTGGGGAAAATAATCAAGTGTTCTACGGCTCAAGATCTTGTGAAGCCATTGATGCCATTGTTTCATGGTTTTATACATATTTTTACTAGTTACTGCTCGACTGACTGATGAGTCGCCAACTTAATTTTGTTGTACGTTTTTACCATGAGAATACACATCCTTACCTTACCTTCCTTTTGAAGTCAATAGTAATTGTTGTTAAAGTCCAAGTCGAGTCTAAAGTCATATAATTTGTCTGACTTAAGTCCAAGTCATGTGACACATTTCCTTTCTGTGTGCACAACTCGATATGATTGGCTGCTTAATTTCAGGAGTTGTAAGTATTCAAATGTGAGCTGGCGATGAATTTCATCATTGATTGGTTGGGTCTATGTTATGAGGATTGTCACCTGCCAGCCAGCGATGCACCTCCTGTAGCTCACAGGAGGAATCAAAGCAAATGTCGCCATCTTTGAAATAAGCATTTGAAAAGCAGCGGAGGCAGATGACAGGTTGATTTAAACCAAATGGATGTTGCCCTGATGGATCTATTTTTCAAGTGAACCCTACATTGGAAAATGGTTTTCTGCATGTGTTGCAGAGCAGCCGACACTGGGGAGGGGATCTTAAAGATGAAGAGATCACTCAAATGCAAACCAACTTTAGATCAAGCAAAGCGCTTCAGCATCCATCCCAGAACACTCCAATGTAATTGCATATTAATTCCTCAGAAAGAAAAAAATGTGTTGAAAATAAATCCGTTGCCGAGATTACATATTTTCCTCAGAGCAAATTTGATTTAAACCGCATACCATCATGGCATGCATTCCCTCACACACACACATGGCCACATCAGTCACACACACACACAAAAGATATATATATATATATATATACGCTACGGATGATTACAAAAACCTACAGCTTGATGAAGACACCGCCCCGACAGAGAACACAGGTATGAACACCAGTACTTCTGGGTTTATCTCCTGGAGAGGAATTCCCTGTTTTATCTGGCGGGGAGCAGACTGAATGTCAGCTATGTGAGCGGAGATATGTACGTATCGTATCCTGTCCCCTCTGCAGCTCACGGCCCACACAGGCCGACACGCACTTGATTGATTAGACAGGATTTATGTCAAAGAAGTCAACGTGTTTCCTTATATCAGAGGAGAAAATAAACACTGAGGAGAGAACACAACCCCAAACCCTCAAAGCGTAAACAATGAAACTCGTCTACACTTCTTGCTCAGCGCTACCGTGAATTGTTTCTGTCTCTCTGGCACACACACACACACCTTCAACCCCTGCAATGGCGTCACCTCTGACCTCCAACAGCCTCTAGGGCCTCATTACCCAGACTGCACCTCTCCTCCTTGGACTATTACTATAGTAATGTGACCCTTGCTGTGGTCATCGGAGACACCCCAAAACGTACACAACACACACACATACACGTACAGACAAAGCACACAAAAATAAACAATCCTGCAGCATGGCGAATGTGAGACTTGCTACTGTTTACTACAGTCGCCATGACGCCTGTGCATGTCAATCAAAGAGGAACACTGAGGGATAAGAGATATGGATCGAGGTCAGAGGTGGACTCATTCATCAACTCTTCAGACTCTCATATCTTTGTCTCTGGGAACTTGAGTCCCAGAGGGAAAAGCAAAATAAAAGCCAAAAATGCAATTCACCAAACAAAAAACAAAAAAACAAGAAATATTTTCATTAACAAAAACCTTTGCTTTTGTTCCGGTGAAAAGTACGATTAGCTTCCGAGTGTTATCACAAGACAATTTCCACCGAAACCCAAACTTCAAAAGCACAACGTGTTTGTTTTTTTGAATGAGCTCGCCCCCACATGTCTTTGTTTATGTACTTGAATCTGTATGTGTTGTGGCGAGGCCGTGTGTGTGTGTGTGTGTGTGTGTGTATGGGAATGTGTTGTACTAGAAACAGTATATCAATACTTCTGGGTGGTTGAGGTTTGTCATACTGGCTGGAAATCCCATGGGACACATTCCCAGAAGTCCGGTTTTATCCAAAAGTGGGAATATGCAAACAAGCCAACTGAATGGATACCGACTGCACACAAGACCCCCCCCCCCTCCCCCACCCACCCCCCCACAACTTCCCTCCCGCCCCACATACCTGCGGATCCACTGGCCATCCTGGCAGCAGCCTGACGTGAACAAAAGAGAAGAAAACACACAGTGAGAACAAAGACAAAGCAAAACAATTGAATCACGTCCAGGAGTGTTTGTGTATGAGAAGCTTGGGAGAATGTAGATTCAACGTCGGCCAAAGGCAAAGCCTCGGTTTCCTTGATACACACCCTGCTCGATCAGCAGCAGGAGCAGCTACGCTGGGAAAGTGGCCCACGTTTAAAATGTGCTTCAATCAGCAGAAACAGATGTCCTAAGTGTGTGTGTCATACAATCATATGAAGCCCTATACAAGCACTACAAGCTCATTTGTTTGAATGTCAACCGGAGTTTATTGTAATTGGAAAAGTGAAGAATATGTTGTTTAAACAGCAACTAAAATCACAATAAATTATGAAATTGAAGTGGAGGAAATTGGAAAGGATATTGTCTCTGCGTGTGTGTGTGTGTTTCAGTGATCTCTTGGGAATCTGTGAACTAATCTGAAAAGAAGAGACGGAGAAATAGAGGGCATGACAGAAAGGGAAAGGTAATCGAAATAGACGGGAACAAAAATAATAATATACTCCATCAGCAACAACACATGACGTAAAAATAGCTAGAATGTTAACACGTGATATTAAAGATTAGACTCTGACCACGAGGAGTACATCACACACACGTTGAGTCCAAGAATACACAGGAACTGAAAACAAATAAGGTTAAGGAACTTAAAGTTCCAGATTTATTCCCTTACTCGTGTGTGAAACATGGTTTTAAAAAACAGACTGTGTAACATGAATACTGCCACTGTCATTGGAAAACCCCACATCCTTCCAAAGCATGGGATTGGGAGGAAGAATTTTCCAAATGATGCACCTGCACTTCAGCAATTACACAGGAAATCCTGCATGATTCCCAATGGGCTTCCACCAGGCCTATCATTACCAACTGTAAAGCACTAAACACACAAGGCATCTTCTTACTTGTCAATTCACGTTTCAAAACGACCATGTGCTAAACGTGCAATGATTCACACCGTAACTGCTTACAAGTGAAAAGAAGAAATACTAAGAAAACTAGCACTCGTTGAAATGATGTGTTTGTGAAATGAGGATTTATAACCCTGTAGAAAGTGTGGATAGCTTTCTGCAGCAGCTGGTTTCAAGCAATCGACAGAGGATCAATAAGGCATTTTTTTTTACCTTGAGTTAATTTATTGTCAGCTATTACATTCTGATTTTTTTCTTTTTATGGGTTGCTTTAACTATGTTTTAATCGGTTTTATTTGTTTTTACTATATGTGTGGCACTCAGATTCTTTGAAGGAAGAGTGCGATAAAAATGAAATGCATTATTATTATTATTAATAAACAGCAACAATCAATATATTGAACCAAGACATGCCCGATGCTTGTTTTAAACATTTTAATTTAACAATGACAATGATATATTCAAACACAACAGAATTACTCAAATTCATCTACAGATATACAAAATATGCTCTAAATCTGGAGCCGAGAAGAACACTATGTGTGTGTGTGCGTGTGCACGTGTGTGTGTGTGTGTGTGCACGTGTGAGAGTGTGTGCATGTCAGTTTGGACAGCTGTGCTTTATCAGTCACAGTTGGAGGAAAATAAACACACTCCTTAGCATCAGTCTGATCCCACGGCCCCTCTGCTATCTCTACCTGTACACTTTCACATAGAACACACACACATGCACGGACAGACATGCATGTGTGTACACACACACACACACACACACAACTTCAGGGTTTAGTACACGCTGACAAAAGGCATGTGCCAATGCCATCTATGTGAGCAATGTTTTTTCTGATCCTTTTGCTCAAACCCCATAACTGTAATTTAGTATTTCTGCTGTTTTAAAGCTTTAGAGACATCGAGGTAACACTGAGATGTAAAGTGACAGTTTGACATATTTATTTATTGCATATAAGTGTTGAAAGCATCTGAGTGTGTATGCCAGCTAGCAGATCGAGATCCACGACAACGGAGCAAAATCCTATTTTCATTGTCAAGAACAAATGTTCAAGCTGGATATTTACGTGATTAACAATTAGGAAATATCAATTAAACTCATTTCCTCTTTGCTTTGCTCTTCACCTCCCTTCATCCGCCTGTACCTGTTGAGCGGCGGTGTATTTGTGCTTCGCTGTTGCCGCAGTGCTGACACAGAGAAAGATGACCTCGCATCCTGCTGGATGGAGCGGAGCTGTCTCATCCTTTTTACTTTCACCTAATGTGCACGACAGCAGGGGCTACCATGCAGACTGGACAGAAGCCCAGAGAGGGAGGGGGGGGGGAGGGGGGTGATGGATAAACAGAAGGGAGCTAATTGAGATTTTTATTTTTCAAAGGCGAAAGAAAGTGAGCTTTGGGGACAAAGTCACAAGTGTAAGGCAAAGAATATACAAAGCAGTGCAAAGATCTTATACAGTATACAGCCCCTAATTGTCCTGTTCTGGTTTCACTCAGAAGACTTTTCTCGGATGGTTAACTGGTCAACTTATTAGATAGATAGATAGATAGATATAGATAGATAGATAGATACTTTATTAATCCCCAAGGGGAAATTTTTCGTCACAGTAGCAGCACCAATAAACTAAACACACGAGAATAAAAAATAAAATATAAAATACAGGGATGAAAGATATAGATGTATACAAGTGAAAGATATAGATGTATACAAGAAGTATACAAAGTAAAATATAAAATAAAATATATATGTATATATACAACATATATGCATACACAATACAATACTAATGACTGCAGTGTAAAATTAAATTAAATATAAAAATATTAAATATAGACAGAGTGTGCAAAATGCAAAGTGTGTGTATGTGTGTAGTGTAAATGAAAATGAAATGTGTGTGTATGTGTATGTATTATATCACGTGTCTCTGAGGCTCCGGTCTGCAAGGTCAGCTGCAAAGTGGTAGATGTTGTTTATGGTGAGCACCATATGTGTGTGAGTGGTCACCATCAGTAGAAAAAAGGGCAGAATTCAGGTGGGTTTGAACGGTTAGATGTTTTTTCTATATTCTTCCAATAAGATTTCTATCTATACTGTGCAGTGAAGTACCAAACGCAAAAGGTTTGGCAGACTCACTCAAACTTTTCAACACAACTCACAAACACTCTCAGTCTGGCTCACCCGGGCCCGTCGAGCATGGAGATGTGTCGGGGACGAGAGGGACGAGCGGGTCAGCGGCCTGCTGCGGGTCAGAGGTCGGGAGTGTCGCCTGGTCAGTGGCTCCAGCTTGTCCGGAGCTCCGGTGGTTCCCTTCTCTTGACTCGCCGAACGACCCACAACCGAAGCCCCCTGTGAGGATAGAGAAGAAGAAGAAGTCAGATAGGTGCAAATAAAAAGTGCTTCTGTAGCCCGACCCGTGACCCCATCAAGCTAATTGAGGTTGAAAGTTCCTTTTTGAGTTTGGAAACAGAAGTTTAACAAAACCAACCACAAGTTCCTCTCGATCATATCACATGCTCTTCCCAGGGAGATGAAGTTGCCCGGTCGTCAAAATTCAGTAACATTTTCCATTTTTGCTATCTTCCAAGTTCCGTCTTTAAGTTTCATTAAAACCCATCCTGTAACTTTTGAGACAATAAGAGAACTCCTTAACGTTCCCTCATTAAATGGACATTTGAAAATCTCCTGGGAAACTCAGGCATTAGGAAGATCATGTCATGTTGTCAAAAAGCTCAACAACAGCTGCTGACTTGACTTTGTGGTGAGGTTGTTTTTGTCATCTATAAAACTAATGTTTGATTTCAAGTTATGAAGAAGGCAAGTCAGTCAAATAAGATCAATTTCTTTCCCATTTAGGTAGAAATGAGTCAAATGATCACCACGGTCAATCATACAAACGCTCGTCCTTTTGCTCATGTCATATTCTGTTAACCCCATTTGTTGTTTTCCCTCTCCAAAGATAATATGCATTTCTAATTGTTCCACAATGTGCAAGAAACTCTCCTTCTTCTTCATAATCTTCTGCATAATGCTGGCAGGAAGAAACTGCTACCCATTCTCCTCATTTATTGTTTATTTGTTAGCGTTGATTTCAGTTATGTCTCAAAATAGAGCCTTTTTTAAAAAGGTGTAGCACCTTTAATATCCATCTCTATGTCTTACCCGGGTCCCCGTCGTCATGTCGCCTGCCTCTGGAGTATTTAGTGGAGCTGGTGTTGGTGGGGAGTGGTTGAAGGTATACCACACTGCCAATGATGTGTGTGCCCTTCTCTCTTACTGAAAATCCCCCCTTATCCGGCCCATCCTCGTCCTTCTGTGTCTCCGCTCAGTCACAATACTGGAAAGGTCATCTCTGCTTGACCTCATGACACCAGCTCCTGTAACCACTTCAGTGCCGTGCTGCTTCCCGCTCTCCCCTCCCGGGTCCAACACTGAGCTGATAACGTGGACGCGTGTGAACATGTGCGTGAAGGAGGAGCGAGATACATTTCCGTAAAAGCAGCGTGCAAGAATCCAATCTTCCAAATGCATGAACAGAGAGACATATTTTCCCTTCATCACAAACGTACAAAGCTTTGTCTGTGTTAAAAAATTCCCTTTCTGACCCCGTGGAGCACTTTCCATCATAGAAATAGCATGATGCCGTTGCAAATGTTCGAACTATGTGCGGTCACAGTTAGAAAGCAACATCCAGGACATCGTACCCCCAAAACAAAGAGCAGTTCAAAAAGTCAGTCTAATTTAGGAGGAACAGAATCTCTACGCACTCGAGCCAGAGAGTAAATCTGTAAATAAATGTGGACATAACTTGTTCCTTCTGCACCCGTTGATGTGAAAGTGACACAGTTGGAGTTAAGGAAGAACTAAAATATGCTACTTCAAATTTGGAAATTGGGAACCCGATGCTATTCAAAAAAACGCCCCTCTTCTCTTCGCTTGAGTTACGTATCCAACGGCAAAAATGGCATCCCGAAATATGAAAACAGAGGATGTGATGAAGAGGAGGATTTTGAACAGCTTACATTTTACATTGTAGATTTCACAGGGTTTGGGCTGACTTGGATACTCAAGACTAGCAATTGAGAACATACATTTATGTTTACTAAGGTAATAAATCAAGTCATTTTCTCATTGACTTCTATACGATCAAAGTGTCGCCCCCTGATGGTTATAGATGGAATAACAGTTTAAGGCACTTACGCATTGGTGGATTAATTACAGTTCATGTAACTAGGAGGGATGGCGATTAGAGGAGATTATCTGATTACACTAGTCACAGAATACTGGTCGCAGTGACGTCAGTTATTTCTAGTCTTTTATGTATTAAGCCCTCAACTTGCAATCACAAAAACGTCGTTGATGCAGACAGATATTAAACGACTGAACTGTTATCTATGTATTCCAATAAATATTGATTTTATAATTACTCTGCCCTGCACCCAACTTTAAATGCATACTACTGATTTATTTAAAGAAAGTCAAGCATTACCGTTCTGGGCTTGACTCCTTTTAATCTTTATTACCCTGTAAATATTTCACATTTTCAGGCTAAATATATTCTTTCTCTTCTTCAAGGCAGACAACCGAACTGAACATCTTCATTGATTTTTCTTTTTATTGAGCGTAATATTGTGTTGTATTGCGTATTTTACCTTCATGGGTTGCTGCAAAAAAAAATCGACTCCCACTGAAAATAAAAGTTTCTTTAGTGGTACATAAAGATACTCGACAGATAATATGACACCCACAGCTAAAAGTGTCTGTTTTACTGCTGTTTTACTAGCTCGCCAGACAGTTTGATTAAGATTAGCTTGATTAAATGCACCTTTTTATAAGAATTCCTTAAGTTCTGTGCTGTTGGTTTAAGAGCTATTTGAGGTTACAAGATTTACACTTGGTGTGCATAATGAGGGGCAGCTGGAATGCAGAGGAGCTCAGCACAGGAGCTGGCTACAGTCTCCTTACAAAAAATATTTTAAATAAACCTTTAAAATAGCGGTAAACTGGTGTGTGCTCAGCTCTTACACGGGACCTGTAGTTCCTGGAGGGTTGATGCTGTTTCCAGATGGAGGCCAGACGAGCAACCCATTCCTCTCGGTGGGCCCAGCAGGGTTGTGGTGAACTGGAAGTTGACTCGGTGGTAAATTCTTCACACTTTGGTGGGTGTGGCCAAAATTGATATTACGTTAAGGATATACGAACTTTGTTAACTATATTGGTATATTAGTGCCAGTTAAACTACCAAAAATGGAGCTTTGGAATTTTGGCTACATTGCTGAGTGATTACTTATGAATATATACACTACCGTTCAAAAGTTTGGGGTCATCCAGACAATTTCGTGTCTTCCATGAAAACTCACTTTTATTTATCAAATGAATTGAAAATTGACGAGAAAATATAGTCAAGACATTGACAAGGTTAGAAATAATGATTACTATTTGAAGTATTAATTTTGTTCTACAAACTTCAAGCTCAAAGGAAGGCCAGTTGTAGAGCTTATATCACCAGCATAACTGTTTTCAGCTGTGCTAACATAATTGCACAAGGGTTTTCTAATCAGACATTAGTCTTCTTAGGCGATTAGCAAACACAATGTACCATTAGAACACTGGAGTGATAGTTGATGGAAATGGGCCTCTATACACCTATAGAGATATTTCATTAGAAACCAGACGTTTCCACCTAGAATAGTCATTTACCACATTAACAATGTAGAGAGTGTATTTTTGATTAATGTTATCTTTATTGAAAAAACAGTGCTTTTCTTTGAAAAATAAAGACATTTCTAAGTGACCCCAAACTTTTGAACGGTAGTGTATACCTGTGTACATGCAAGACTCAATTTAGTTAGATTCCCTTGTCTTGAACAGAACGTCTATCCAGACGCCTCACATCACCGTCATGATTGTCCTCTTCATTCATTCATTTATTCTGTTGTTCATTTGTTTCTATCATGATTCATATCCAAAGCGCCGTATACCTGAATAGGACTTTGACTTGACATTCCTTTACTCAGCGTGGTGCTCCGCTGCTCCTCGTCAGCATTGGAAACGTCTGAATGGGAGGAGTCAGCGCTTTGGACTTCCTGGATTCCCTCATTGAGGTGGTCCAGCCTTCCCCTCAGCAGGGTCATGGAGTCCCCCGCAGCAGCCTGAACACACGGGTTAAAAGACACAAACACACACGTGAAGATGGTTCCAGGACAAACTCTGGGGTTAAACCTTGCACTGATGTCTGCTGGTCTTAAAGAAACTCCACACGCACACACACTTCTCTTGCTCCTCATCCCACTCCACCCTTCATTGCCTCCAGCCTCCTGACATGAACAGTGGGCTTTCTCAGCCCGGCTATAGGGCTACACGGTGTACCCTGCACTGTGGAGGAGGTGACCCCTTCTTAATGACATTCATTTAGAGCGAGGACAAGAGAGGCTTTTGATGGAAGAGAACCCCTGAAGCCCAATTTTTTTTTCTCAAAAATGTGTTTATTTTCTTTTTTCTTTTTTTTCCTTCAAGGAAGAACAAGTTACAAATACATTAAACATAAGAAACATGCTACCAGACAATAATAAAATAAAATAAAAATAATGTTTCAAAATAAAATATATTATATAAAATGACACTCAATACTGGATGGCACACTAATTCGTACATTTGCACGGGGTATTTAGACAGTGGGTTGCGCAGAGATTGTACAGGGGTAATGACTGTAAGGTCACTTTAGAGGCCTAAGAAATTGAGGGCCCTTTACAAAGTCCAAGAAGGAACTCCACATCTCTTCAAACTGTGCATATTTTCCATTCAGTGAGTATGTTATTTTTCTGAAGCCAAAGTTAAATAAATAAACTGCCTTTACATAACATTTAAAAAGCAGTGTGCACATCACACCTTATTTAAATGTGTTGTAATATCTGTCCATTCCATACAGCTCAGTTATTATGCACATACCTAAACCCTCGCTTTCCCTCTCTTTCCCTCTCCATTCATTGGCCATGGGCTCTGACTGAGACACTTGTTCACTGGCCTTCCAGGAAATGAACAAACTGCTTTGTTTCTGGGCTCCGCTGCCAATCCCAGAGTCCCAGCGGCTGATAGCAGTACATAGGGCCCCTTTGAGGAGCGTGAAGTCCAAAAACAGCCCCCTCACTCACACACATACATGCGTCGACACAAGCGTGCCCTCACCCACCCAACACACCCACCCACCCACTCACGCGCACAAACACACCCTTCTGTCCACTCCCATTCCCAAAACCCATCATGTTGACCAGCTTAAAAAATATCTGCATCAACAGCTTTGGCAGTAAAAAGCCATTTCCTGTGTGTTACAGCCCCCACATCTCCAGATTCCTACACACTGAAGGCTGTCTCTGTGCAGCAGGGTGCTATTTTTACCCTCACTATGGGGGACAGAACCAGGGCGAGGGGAGAGGAGGCTTTTCCGTGGCATGAGTTACCGCAAACGTGAACATTATACGGCGAGTGGCGAGCGAAAGTACGAATGTGAACGCGAGTGCACACCGTGGCATGCGCGCACACTCCCATTTGCACATTTACTTTTCGCAGCAGAGTGCTCTCAAAGTTCGTGAAATGTTAATAGTCTTTCAAGCACAGAGTGGAGCTTTTTAATGCTTCACTTTATCTCTGATAGGCCTACAAGACCATTTTATTATCAGTCTGAAAGTTTGAAATGCTCAATAAAAGTATGAATAAATAAAGAAGTGCACTCTCGGATGAAATCAAAGGTATGTGCGTTTGAATCAGTGAGAATATCATACACAAATTCTAGTAGAGGAGAAGTCGGCACTTACAAAGACTTAATATACCACTGGATATTACAGACTGGGCGCACTTTAAGAATGAATCTTTAAAATAACCAAGTCACACCTTCTATGAAAAACAGATCATAGTTTGTTTGCTCAAGTCAGAGAACATTCAATTTTCTGTTCCATTTTTAACTTGGTAAAAAAAAAAGCTATATGAGTTACAGTGGCGGGCCGTGCATTTTCTACCTAGGCCTTCATTGCCGTCTTACTACAGCTGAACAACCTAATGTAAGATTAGTTCACCATGTATTTATGTATGTACATGTATATAACAGAGAACCTATCTAGATTTATAAAAACAAATAGAATTTAGGACATGATGGGAATACTGTCTTGATAGCGGACCGGAGTATGAAGCTTGTAGGATTAATGCCACTCTGAATGCAGCTTAAATACTTGATGTTCACCCCAAATTGTTGCCCACATTGTGGAGTGTGACCAAACTGGCTGCACCACGATATTCCAGGAATGTGGAACCACAATGGGGCCTCTTTGACTTAACAGGTATTCAAATGAGCGCTGTCAATAAGTGACTTTAAAAAGCTACTTGGTCAAACTCAAAAGAGCGACGCGACAAAAGGAGCACGGAGAGAATAAATCCTTTCATTTCAAGTCCAAGAGGGAAGGAGCGTGTGCAGTGTGCCAGAGGACTGCCATATGGGAAGGTGCCAGTGTCTTGAGGGCTGCTCTGACAGGTGTGAGAACGCTGTCAGGGGCTCACGCACACTACACTGTGGATGCCCAGCTGGTCTGGTGCATGCTGGGAGGTGGGGATGCCAGGCCAGAAGAAAAATGAGAAGAATTTATGATTACATTTATACCTGCCAAAATATTTCCTTTCTTTTCAGTTTTCCCGCTTTTCTTTCAACACGTTTTTCTCTTTCCCCTTCAAAAATAAAAATACAAATGTTTAACTATTTGGATATAAGATATTTTGGAAGCATAATGGGCAATGTTATGATTGCCCATATGCTTTTTGCCATTTCCAACATAACTGCCACTTAAAGGGTACCTGTAGCCCAAAACAACAACGTGCTACATCCATTAGGCGCATCAAATAAATCATATTTTCCCCACCGCTATTGTCAACAAGTCACGCATAGCCCGAGGCTTTAAATTTCTTTGTCAACATTCCGAGTCCGTGAACGCTTCAGTGCGCAGACATATTGCCAGTTATTTACTCATATCAAAGGTCACTATGACGTAGAGTCGTTGAAAGGAATTCAGCCAATCCGGAGCCACTTCTACACGCGTTGCTTCTTGGGATAGATCGGTGGCCTCAAACCAGTTCACGTCTGGAGTTCACGCCAAGATGGCGCAGTGCAAGGCGTTCGGTTGTCTAAATAATAAACGGACTCACAAGACTAAAAAGTTCTTTTGCGTGCCCAAACCTAGTACAGAGGAAAAGAAGGTGCTCGCGAAGAAGTGGCTGCACAATTTAGGAACCGGGCATACTTTAAAAACATTTACATTCAGCAGAAACTCCGTGGTATGTGAAGATAACTTCGATCCAGATTGCTATGAGAGAAATATGCAGGCAAATGTTAGGCCTCTCGCTTATGGGAGAATAAAGGTGAATATATTCAGAATATTAGTAATAATCACACCAACTCTGGTGATCGCAAATTAGCCTACATGAAACAACTGGCAAACTTACCGATTTGACAGTTCTCCCTCGGGTGCAGGCCCCCGAACATGTCGGCCGAACATTGCATCAATGAAAGACATCTCCAGCGCTGGCTTATGCGCGATGTAGCTATCAAGCTCACGCTTTTGTGTGAAGCAGATTAGGTCTAATGTCACGATATCATCGGACATAAGTTCGTGTTCTTTACAACAAATGCACTCTATGTCTGTTTTTTGTGGCACACATTTCCCACAACTGCACCAAACGTCCGCCGACTTGCGTGCACGGTCCGCACGGTGAAGCATCTGTACCGTCGGTCCTTCGGCATCAACTTCATCAGAATCATCGCTATCGCTGTCACAATTAACTAAATGGGGATAGTCTGCTTTTAATGGTTCATACAAGTATCCAGTTGCTGAATCTGACAATCTTTCATCGTCCATATTTCGCCCGTTTTCTTTATTATTATCAAGTTCTCAGCATTTGTTTGCGAGCGCTCGACGTTGTTTACATTGGTTTCTGAACACATCCGCTGTGGTTGGCTGTCGATCTATCAACGATGTGACGTCACACCACCGGCGCCATATTCAAGCACCAGTGCAATGAAGCTTGTCGGAGTTGAGGGACTTTGAACAGCCTAAACTACGTATTGTTATTGAATACTGGACCGTCAGTGCATGAATAACCTTTAGAAACACATTATCTTTTGATCTGGCTACATATTCGCGATCTCAACAGGTACCCTTTAAGATAGACGCAACAGCCAAAATCAAACCACTGACTTTACTACAACATAATATTAAACACAAGCATATTTGCACCTATGACCACAAACCTATCAGGATGATGCAATAATTTATATTCTTCCAAGCTAATATTTACATTTTAATGATATTAAATAGATTTGCAATTACACTATTTTAAATGAATGAAAAAAATAGTAGCATGGTAGTTAAGTGGAAATAAGATCAGGCTGAACAGTTTGACACAATGTGCTGCCCTCTAGTGGCAGAAAGTAGGTTTCACAGTTACAGAAAAGGCCTTTTTTTTAAACTGATGACTCATAATGAAATTAATCATGGATCAATTACATTTAGCTGCTTCTCTTTCAGACTCATGGCTTCCTGAGGAACTTAAATAGATTAGAGTTGTCAGTAATGCCATTAGTGATTTTCCTCCTGTGAGAAGTCAACTTGTCTGCTGTGAAAAGGCCCATCGGTGCAATGCAGCTACTGAACTGCTTTTACTGGTCACTCTACACCGTGAATATGACTTCTTTGTCTTTTTTTCTCATTCTGCTCCCGTCTTGTTTTTCTTACCTGTTGTCCATTGTTCTGCTGGGCTTCCTCTTCCTCCTGGCTACCTGTGACCTCAGGTCTTCCCTTGTTGGTGTTTTTTTGCCAGCTGCCATTAGAATATGCATCCTGCCTCTTCCTCGAGCACTTCCTGTTCCTGCTCAAGTTTCTACGGCGACGACTGACCAGGAACTCCTTGTATTGTGACGCCCGAGGAAGGTCATCGTCCTCGTTGTCCGCGCCCTCTCCCTCCTCGGTGGGGGACGGCGAGGACCCTCCGACGTCAGACATCACCTGGTTGTCAGTGCCGCGGAACACAATGGCACTTGGCTTGTGCTTTACTACTCTCAGCAGATCCGAGGAACAGTCCTGTGATGCGTTCACGGACGCCGGGAGACGGTTGCGACTGCATTTATCCGCGTCGCGACCTGTCCCAGGAGCCGTCTCTGAACTCTGTCCATTCCGCTTTAAGGTGGTTGTGTCACAGGGGGAGCTGATGTCCACCTTCAGCTCCTTCCATCTTTGAACACGAGGAACGGGCTCAGACATGTTGGAGCTGTGAGGCGAGGGGGGAACTCGGACTCGCAGGTCAGCCAAAGGGACACCCACGGCCTGGAGGTAGATATGCCTGCGAGGCTGTTGCTGAGCAGGCAATGCAGCGACTGGACCGTCGTGCATCACGAGGGGAACCAGTCCTCACCTGTCGGGCCCTTTATGGCGAGAACAGTAGAGGCTCATTCAAACTGAGTCGACTGCGACACCGCGTACAGCTGCTATAAGCATGCCTGGGTGGATGATATTTACACTTTGACCCAGAAGATTCCTTCGATAGCTGAGGAGAGAAGGAAAGAGACACAGGACATCACTTTGGGGGGAAATGATTCATGTTCAAGTGTGTGAACATGATGTGAACATGTGCGTGTACAATGCAGAGGCATTTGATATGGTACTAAATACAGTGGCGGGCCGTCAGGGCCAGCAAGGCCTTCTCTGCTGGCCTAAACATCATCAGAATATATATTTTTTTCTAAATATATTTTCCCACAAATATGTATTCAATTATTTCCCAGAGTAAGAGTTATTCTCTTAATTTCATAGCGTTCCTCTTGGTTGCGCTGCTGCCAGCGCCAGGTTGAGATTTGGAGGGCTGGTCTTTATGTTAGATCTTTTATCCAATCATATTCAGCCATCGTGTGTTGCCAGGGGGCTAAAATCTGCCCTCAGGCCTGCAGAATCAACATTGCGGGCGCTGGTAGCTTCAAGTGAATGGGAATGACAATGTTGTGTCAACCAATCAGCTTTAGAGTTGGCTCCTCTAGGCCTTCTAGAAGGCCCTGGAACCGGCACAGGAGCCAGCTAGCAGGCGGAGTGCTGCACGTCTTTTGATTGGATTACCAATATTGAGAGGCGGGGCCTATGGGCAGGTAGATGCAAAACCTCAGAACTAGGAAACTGAATTTGATAAAGGAATTAATTCGCGGACTACAAAGCTGTTTTTTCAACCCGCAATGGCGGAAGGAGGAGAAGATGTCGATTTGGTCGAGCATATACTTGGAATCTGCTTTGGGTGCGACAATGCCCTGTTTAGTGAACAAACGAGTGCAAGTTACTTTTTTCTTCTTCTTTTTCTCCGTCCCGATGCATTCTGCAGCGCGCGAGACGGAGAGCCGAGAGAAATGACATGCTGTTGTGTAGATACGATCAACATCAGACGGCTGTTTAGTTTAATAAATGAACAAAGACGTGCTATAGAGAAAATGACGGGGGCGGGCCAATTTTTTTTTATGTCATGCGATCTACCAATACTACGCCGCGATCGACGTATTGAGCAGCCCTGGTCTAGAGCCATGGCATCATAATGATAGTAAGAGGTGGATTAATTCGGGTGGGACTGTGTAGGACCTCACTGAAGGCCCAGGCCCTAGGCCCACGGCCCGCCACTGACTAAATATGAGTTAAATAGTTTGTGGTAAAAGAATCACACATGTGACTGGCCGATGCCAAAGTCACCAAAAAGAGCTCACCCTGAGGCTCTTTAGATTTGTTTGACAAATGCGCTGTGCTCGCACACATTGTTTTTTTCCTTGCCTGCATTTTCATTCTTTTAAACTCAGTGGAGGGTCTTAAAATTATAGGTTTAAACTATATCACTGTAAAGCACAGACAGCATGAATAAGAGAAACAAATAAATAAAAAAGTGTCTTGAATCGATTAAAGCCATGTGTTAACTGGTATGTGAAAAAGAATACTCTACATTAATTAACATCTTCATTTCAATATAAATCTTCATCTCAATATTAACCATAATGGAGCATCTACGACTGTAATCTTTTTCTTTAAAAAAAAAAAACAGTTGTGGAAACTATCGGCTGCTTTATAAAGAAACACCAAATTAATATTTTAACATACCAGATATTTGTGGACCTAAATTGTGTCATCGAAGAGCACATCCAGCGACGCGGTGTGAAGGCAACGCGAGTATCCAGCGGAGGCGACGCAACGCCGACGTGCTGCATTAAGCCGATGATACAGAAAGAGTGAGTTCACCTCTGAAGAGAAAAAAAGAAAGAAAGGGTTGAGGAATGCTCTCCCCTCCTACATTACCTCAGCGAGAAAACTGAGTTCCACAGGCAGGTGTTTGTGCTACCTGTGCAAGTGCGTGTGTGTGTGTGTGTGTGTGTGTGTGTAGGTGTGTGTGAGAGAGAAAAAAGATAATTCATGCACTCAAAGCGACTGCAATATAAAGTTCTGTTGTGCAACTGATCAAACATTAAACAGCTGCACATAAAATCTAAAATTAAGACTGATTAAAAGGCTCGGGGTCTGAGTCGCACCTTTCACTCTCCCCATTCCTCCTTTTCACTCAATGATATATAGTACCACTCCAGGCAAAGGATTTATTTTTACCTTGGGAGCACATTCCTCACAACACAGGAGGTTATGCTTTTTAACATGTTCTTATCTTCTCTAATCTGATTCAGATCGTACATTGTGTAACTCAACGCTGTGAGCCAATAGGACTTTAGCTCCTTGGAAAACCGACAATGCACTGGGAAATTCCTCAAGTCTGCAAGCAAAAATAACATTTTATTTGACTGTATAGGTCAAGAGTACTAACCTGTTATTTGACCTTGAGGATGCGGCAGCTTGACCTTGGTCTTGGGAGGAAGAGATCTGGTCAAGGTAGAGGGTGTACTAAGATTTAGAAGTTATGTTATTCTCAAAAACTCTCTGTAATGTCTCTCCGCCCACAATTATGTTACAATATGTTATTCACAGAGTGCTATTGAGGTAAAAATATACCGGCTGCAATTCATTAAAATAGAAAACTAGCTCAGAGATGTAAACTTTGCTTTAGTCTAATTTGAACATGAGGTCTTTCCACAAAAAATTGTCATCATGAGTGTGCATTATTTATCCTGCATAAGTGTGTCTGAGTTATTGAAAATTGACAATTTTCACAACAAAAATGTGATTTATCGCCGTAAAAAGCTTGTTTTTATGTTTAATTTATTGAATGAAAAAGCCCCAAATGTGCCATTGGGAATGCCACTGTTCGTTTTATTTGGGTGACCTGAACCCTTGAAATACATGTAATACCTCATCAGCATAAGTTGAACTATCTAGCAAACTTATTATCATGACTCAAATTGATACTTGTGAATGAACATCAAAAGTTATCTTGCATGAAGGAACTTGATAAACTTCCACCGCCCTGTCCCAGATGTTTTACTGTCCCATTTTTCTGAGATGATGGAGGCTAATTAATTGAACTCAAACATCTATTTCAGTACGAGCTATGCCAACCAGCTGAGACATGCTCCAACATTCACAACATTCCTGTCATGGAACGGTATATTTACCTGCTTCATGCTGAAGAACAGCTGGGGAAAGAAAAAGGCTGAGATAGGATGCTGTAAAAAAAGGAAAGAAGAGGATAATGAGTATATATAACAGCTTGTGATTGTCACATGTCCGACGTGGGTCAAGATACTGCAGAAATACCCACACTGAATTGTGTATCTTGGCAATGTGTCCTGGATAAAGTGGAAAATATTACACAGAACAAAACTTGATTTTGACAACAAACATTCACACGCATGAAGTCAGATAAGCAAGGAAAACAGCTGCTTTCCAAATGTGTCACTGCATGAACGAAAAGATGCAATTATAATGACATTGACATTTTCTTGCTTGGTGGCGGAGGAAAGCTTTCATGAATGCAGTATGTGTAAAGTTCTCCATCTCTTTTTAGATGGGGATCATAACATAAGGACATCTAATAAGTGTAATATATAAAGCAACATATTTAGTGAGCACCTACAAAAACTACCAGCTCTCATTCTCATTATGGCTCGGCATGACCTTACTGTGACATTATTTTTTGCTAAATGGAATTAAATTCTCACATGCCTTGGCGGTATCATTTAAACTTTACTGCATTCACTGTAAACGGCTGCAAATCTGATGGACACAAATAAGATGTGTGATCTTCAAGAGACAGAGATTATTCTGCTCGTGGGTTTATAGGTGCAACCCTTTTAACTCTCTGTCCTCCCCAAGGCTTTCTCCCAACGAGACACTTGTCTTTTCCAGCTCTGTCCTGATAGCTATGGTATACACACACACACACACACACACACACACACATATATTTAAACCTGAACATAACAACAGAAGTCATGCAAGAGTGACACTGGTGGAGGTCATCTCTTGGTGACCTGCTGGAGAGTTGCATACAGGGCTCTCAAGTGTCACGCATTGAGCGTGAGACTCACGCATTTCGGTCTTAACCCTTGTGTTGCCTTCGGGTCAATTTGACCCGATTCAATGTTTAACCCTCCTGTTACCTTTATATTTACTAACATATTTTACCCTTGAGGTCAATATGACCCCAGCTATTAAAATCTCCAGAAAATTATTAGAATTAATATTGTTTTCCAAGTTTAAGTGTGAGGTACTTTATGTTTGTTTGTTGACTCCCGAAAGAACACCGACATTAAACATTGAATCGGGTCAAATTGACCCGAAGGCGACAGGAGGGTTAAATCACGCACTCCCGCCACACATCGTATTTCTCACGCTGAAAAAAACTCTCGGCTATTTACTGTTTTAATGTGCCGCAGCGCGCCAACATGAGCTGGCCGCGCTGCCCTCACCGTGGAGGAATCAAGCGCTCCCCTGGAGTTCTGCTGTGAGGAGCCACTTATCAGCCAATCAAAAAAAGAAATGGGCTACACAACAGCCAATCAGGGGAAAAAACGTATCTGTTGTATCTGGGAAAGATTTAATCCAGCAACCAATGAAAATAAAGCATCCTGGAATTGCGCGCGACTGACTGATATCCGAAAATTTCGTTCTGCGGGGGTGGGGGCAGTGTTGCCAGGTCCGCGGTTTTCCCGCAGAATTGGGCTACTTTTGAAGTGTTGCCGCGGGTTGAATTTTTTGTCCGCTGGTTCGGGTAGACCTATTTTGCATGCAAATTACATGAATATCTTTAAATAAAAATCCATATTTTAAATGAAATAATTTATTTATACCCAAATCCTGCAAAAACTGAC